>NW_025350840.1:0-5863 GCF_016433145.1 Gracilinanus agilis
CCGGGGGCCACATGCCAGGGCATAGTTTGCCCATCGCTGGTCTATAAGATCATGGAGAGAAAGCTGGGAGGCCCGGCGGTAAGCAAGGAGCTCCACATAGACATTAGGCATCTCTAGCATCAGATGTGTAATAAGCCGGCGTAGGAGTAGCAAACCAGCCTCGGAGACCCGGCTCAAGTCTTGCCTCTAATACCGACGATGGAGGAGTGACCCTAGAAAAGTCACTAGCCTCTGTGGCTAGGTTCTCTCCCACAGAGTGAACTACCACGCTGCTCCCCAAAAGAGAAAGAAAAGCAAAAAGGCCCCAGACACTCAAGCTAGATTCATAAAGAGTATAATTCTTCCTTTATGGGATAAAAGCAATTCTAAGACACAGAAATGGAACTTTTCTAGTAAATCTAAAAAATCTTTTAAAAAAAATCTAAAAATTTTAGCTAAATCTAAGTAAAATCTAATAAAATCAAATCAAATCAGAAAAGCCATCAAGGACCAGTTTGGGAGGAAAGTTCCCCAAGAGGAGCAAGAACTCCCAGGCTTTTTCTGAAATAATTTTGTGGCTGACCACTGTTTAATTGGATTTCTCTCCCTAGGCTTCTGTTTCTTCCTTCATCACAAATGGACTCAACAACAAGGCGGGTAGATTTTGAAGGCTCTATACAGGCTATATTTCATCACTGCCCCCGATTCCGGTCTGTATAGTGCCATGCTAAGCACACTTGGAATCAGAGGATGCGGGTTCAGATCAGCAGCTATGTGACTGTGGACAAGTCACTCCACCTCCTGGCCTCAGTTTCCTCATTTGTAAAATGAGAGGGTTCAACTATAGAATATCTGAAGTCCCTTCTAGCTTTCTCTTTCTGATCCTATGACTTACAGTGTGCTCTCTAATTCTATCCTCAATTGAACGCTAAAGCTTAAATCCTCTAAAATCCATAGTTAGGACTACAGGACCGTCTTGGAATGTGCTGAATGAATGAAGAAATGAATGGTCAGTTCACTGGCCAGCCCTAGTGCCCTTCTCCCAGTCCTGGGATCAGGGGTCACTGTTATGGTCCTGCTAGGCCTATCCTATCAATGGTTATAAATATCAAGGTAATAATATCGGGAAAGGTCTTTATAACTAGAAAAAGAATGAAAAAATGCATATTGCTCGTATTTCTATAGCCTCTTAAGGTTTGCAAAACACTTTCTAGATATTATCTCATCTGATCCCTACAGGAACTCTGATGCTATTATTATTCCCATTTTATAGATGAGGAAATGGAGGCTAACAGAGGGGAAGTGACTTGCCCTGTGTCATACAGCTGTTATCTGAGGCAGAATTTGAACTCTGGTCTTTCTGACTCTTGGCCAGAGCTCTAGCCCCTGGGCCACCAGGTGACCTCTTATTAAACATTTAGCAGGTACTGGTCTCTGGGCTAAACAATAGGCAACCTTTCAGATGAATGAGTCAAAGCTGAATGGAACTAAATCTTCTCTTTGATGAGTCTGCTACAATGAAAATTAAACCTATTTTTGCATCTAAGAGGTATTGATGGGCAAATCCTTTGCACCCCAGAGAACTTCTTGGAAGCAAAGATTTGGGGCAGCTGGGTGGCACAGTGGATAGGGTGCCCACCCTGGAGTGAGGAGGACCTGAGTTCAAATGTGACCTCAGACACATACTCACTGTGTGACCCCAAGCAAGCCATTTAACCCTTTTTGTCTCGGTTTCCTCATCTGTAAAAAGAGCCGGAGAAGGAAATGGCAAACCGTTCCCGTATCTTTGCCAAGAAAACCCCAAATGGAATCATAAAGAGTCAGTCCCGACTGAACAGTAAGAAAGATTTAATTTTTCCAATCAGATATCATCAGTCAGATAAAATTAGAAACTGGATCTTAAGGATGCTCAAATTTAAGACGGGTCTGTGATCTCATGGGAGGACTGGTGTGAGAACTCCCTCTGTTACTGCCTGCGCCTTCGTAGAGAAGTCTTGGGGAGGAGCCAAGCTTAGAGGCAAATGATTGACCCAAGGTCACCAAGCTAGTGAAGGGTTAGGGACAGCATTCGAATCCACATCTCCTTGACTCCCAAAGGAGCACCCTACCCGCTCTGCAATGCTCTCTCTCAATCCAGAGCTGACCTTGAAAGCATTTCTAGCATGTGGAAAGAGGCACAATTTTGATCCTCTTTTAATGCAGTCTCGATGATAAAGCTGTTTCAACTTGAAGACGGAATGAAGATGAATGACTGCCTCGCCACTATATTTTTTATTCTATTGAAGCTTCACAGAGACAACATTTATTCACGGGTCATTTCATATGTACTGACTCAGATGATGACTAGAATTAGAATGGTACATAGAGAAATCGCATTACGAAACTGCTCCCGGTTGAGTCACCAAACCACTGGCTTTCTCTTTAGGCAATGGCAGTCATTTTGAGATGAAGGGAAACTCCTTGAGGGCAGGGATGGTTCTCCCTTCCACTGGGGCATCCCCAGTTTCTCAAACAGTGCCTCACACCCAGGGGGGATTAAGAAAGAGCGAGAGCACACCAAGATCTTTGGGAACGACCAGGAAATGGCTTCCTTCCCTTCTTTTCTCTGTCCCTTCTGCTAACTCCAGCCCAGCCATGGCGAGCATGAATAACAGAGCTTTACTTTCGAGAGAAGCCAAGAATTTGCCTGTTTTTCTAGGAGATTAGCCCAAATCCTTTTAAGTAATGTAGTATGACAAGGATCAAAGAGGGTTCTAAGCTACGAGGCGTGATTTGGGTGCGTGTGTTAAAATGCGGTTGTGCCTTTCACGTGGAAAACCACTTTGCGAACCAGAGGGGGCTACAAGAACGCCCACAACGATGATCATTGCTGCTCTTGACTTAACTATTGGCCACGTCAAAGTTGGTGTTCGGGGCTTTAAGGAGTAACTAGAGGTAGTGATGAGAATGAGAGCTTGAATTTATGGAGCATCCCATTTCCTGGGATGGTTACCGTTACCCCTCCACTTATTTTACAGAAGAGGGAAACTGAGGCTCACAGAGCCAGATTGTTTTACTCAGGATCACCCAGCTCGGAAGGGTCACCGTGGGACCTTGTATGCCCCCCGTCTGTCTTGAATCAAGTCAAAAGGCATTTATTAAGCACCTACTGTTTGCCAGCCCTGTGCTAAGGATTTGGGATATAAAAAAGGTAAAGAATAAAACAAACAGTCCCTGACCTTAATTCTAATGAAGGAAGACAACATACAAACAACTATGTATAAACAAAAAAGAGGAGATTTATAGGAGATAAATAGGATAAATAGGAGATGATCACCAAAAGGAAGGCAATAGAATTAAGAAGGATTAGGAGAGTCTTCCTGCAAAAGGCAACATTCACCTGAGACTTTAAGAAACCTGGAGGTGGAGATGCAGGGAGAACATTCCAGGTATGGGGCATGGCCAGTGCGAATGGCTAGAGTCTAAAGATGAAGGGTCTACAAGCATTTCTTAAGTTTCCACTCTGTGCCAGGCACTGTGCTAGGTACCAGGGATATAAAAACATCGTGAAAAAGTCTCTTCCTTTAAGGTGTCCACATTATACTGGTGGTAAAACAATGGATAGAACACCTTCAAGGAAATGCCAGATAATGGCAAAGTAATTTATGGATGGGGTGAAGGGATCGCACTAAGAAATGGGGCAGAGGGCACACATCAGGGAGGCCTCCTGAACTTGGCATTTGACCTGAGCCACAAATGGAGTCAAGACAAAGAAGCGACAAAGAGCATCCTGGGCCCTGGAGATGAACTGTGCAAAGAGAAGGTGCTGATATTAAATTAAAAACTTAGGTAAGAAAGATAAGGGCTTATTAATCCGGATGGAAATGGGTTCAAGGGAACATGATGAGATGATGACGCACATATTGCAATAGGCAAAATTAATGACTGCAAGTTGGGATGCAGAAAGAATCCAACATGGCACACTTCACCTGCCCAGCCAGTTATTGGGTCATGTTTTTTCAAAGTTTTAATGCAGTGACAAGTATATGTCAAACATCATACTGTCACCACAACTGGAATTCTTCCAGAGTCCCCCTGAATGAACTTCTCCAGGGACATTTCCTTAGACAAGGTCAATAGTTTCCCCCAGTGGCTAACTTGAAATTAGTCATGTCCATTGATCCCTGAAAAAAAAAATGGAAAATTGGCCATGGGTCTGAGAAGTCTGGGATAACTCCTTTCTTATGATAAGGACTCCTTTAGTTTAAAAGAGGAAGAGGAGGAGGAGAAGAAGAAGGGAAAGGTCCATTTTCAGAGCAGTAGGTACTAGGAAAGAAAAGAACAAATGATAACATTTTTTTTCAAGTCTGATCAATTCCTGAAAAACTCTGTCTCTTTGCCCTTTTGTCTCAGTTTCTATCTCCTCTGTCTTCATGTCTCTCTGTCAGTCTGCCTGTACATTCCTACCTCTGTCTCTTTCTCTTTTGTCTCTATCTGACTCTTATCTCTGTGTCTCCCTATCTCTCTGGCAGTCTGTCTCTGTGTGTCTGTGTCTCTGTCTTTCTCTCTCTCTCTGAAAAAAACTATAATGGCATAAAAATTGATCTCTCTTTCCCCTCTCACATTACAGAGACTGTCACTGGAAATAAATGTCACTCAGGAGGGGATTGTGGCAGAGATCAGACCTTTTCTAACGCATTAAAATGCCTGAAACCTAGACACCAAAGGTTGACATCAGAGAAAACTCCTGCGCCTCCAGCCTGTGCCAGGTCAACCCAAAACCAACTATTGACTACTCTATTGATTTGGACTGAGGAAAACCAAGAAGGGAGAAGCATCTTGACAAGATCGAATTTCTCCTTTTTGTTGTTAACGGTTCTCTAACTCTGTGGCTGCCCAACTGAAGTCTTCTTCTGAGGCTGAAGCCATGGGGACGTGGCATAGCAGCTAGCCAGGATGTCTGTGAGGATAATTCGAGCTGAAGCAGACAGTCGACAGTGGGACTGGAGCAGGCGAGCTAGCTAAGTTTCCAAAGTAGCAACTTGACAGGAAGACACGGGAGGCTGACAAAACAGCTGAGGATAAAGGCTGTGGTTCTCTTCTCAGGTTGTATTTGAGGACAACTACCTTTCACAGATAGATGCTTAAATATCGTTGGCCAGGCTCTACTAACCTTGGCCATAAACTCTTATTACATGCACTAGGGAGAAAAGGGTGGAAGGAGGTGGGAACCAAGTGAGGGGCCAATCACTTGAGAGTGCCCAAATATCTAATGGTGTATGAATTTCAAAGGCTATTATTATGCTGTAAGAAACAAGATACAGAGAAACTTGGGAAGATTTGGAAAGAACTGATACAGAAATAAATGAGGAAGAGAGAAAAAACAGAGAAATAAGAAGACCCAAATACTCTGGTCCCAAAAGAAGAGAAGACAAAGAACTTAGAGAAAAAGAGGACAATATGGAGGAAGTAATTCCAGAGTGGGTGAGGAATAAAGAGAGTAAAGGGAACCCTAGGGAAAACTGGATAAAGTAGGCCAAAACCAGGAGAATAATTTACTTGATCCTTACTTAATATAAATGAATATGACATGGATAGACTTCAGAATAGATCAAGGCAAGGCTCAGGACTGACTCCAGGGGACAGATGGCCAAACATACCTCCTGTCCTCTCATCATGGTGGGGAGTATCCCACAGGTAGAGAATGAGGCATTTGTTGTCAAAAATGGCCCCTGCATTATTATTTTTATTTAATTGTAATGTACTTATTACAAATAGTAAATTGGCAAATAGCAAGCACTATATAAATGTTAGTTATTATTATTATTATTATTAACTGTACTTCTTGTTTCAAGGTCAGGTTCTCAAGCTGTGGGGTTTTCACTGGGACATAAATATATATATA
>NW_025350841.1:0-2500 GCF_016433145.1 Gracilinanus agilis
GCTCCTTCTCCTCCTCCTCCTCCTCCTCCTTCTCCTCCTCCTCCTCATCCTCCCTATTTGCTTTAGCTTGGGCGATGGGGGAATGTTGAAGGGTCAGGGACAGTAGATCGCTGGGAGCTCTCCCTCTCCTGTTGTTAATGCTAACTGGAACACAGAGTCAACTGGATTTACTCTTGGTCCCTGCGCTCGCCGGCTCGCAGGCTGCTCCGACATCAAGGCCGGGGATGAATTAAACAGTAAAGGAGGGCAGCACATCATGTAAATTCATTACGAGGGTGGAGTGATTCCTCCCAACCCAAAAGGAAACTCATTAGGCCACTCTGGAAGGACCCCCTCCGCCCGGCCCCCCACCTAAAACAGGCACACACGTGTGAAGGAGCAGCAATGCGCCTCTCCAGAAAGGGCTGAGCTCCATCTTTCATGGAGACAGGCTGGATTTGTGGCTCTCCGAGGCGCCGCGCCGCTCTGGGTCAAGTAAGGTTAATGTAAGAAAGGTGTGGGGCTATCTACATGACTAATAAATTCCCTTATCAGGGGATCATCCCGTGCAATTTTTTTTTTCCAACTGGATGGGACACTGGAAAAAACCCAGCCTACCAGCCCACTCCAAGATGGCAGCATGCTGAAGTAGCCGGCTGTTTACGCTGAGAATCTTCAGCCAGAACCTTAACATGGACGCCTATTCCCAGGCCTTTTAGAAAACAGGAAGAGGGCATAGAAGGTGGTTATCGTTCTATTTTGAGAACCACGCCCCCCCCCCCCAAAAAAAAAAAGTCCAGTGTGGTGGTGTCAGCCTGATCAGTGTCAGCTCAGTGTCAGAGAGCCGCACCAGAGAACAGGAAGAAAGTTTGAGCTCCCAAGTGGGGCGGAGGGGTTAAGATGAAAGAAGGCCGGGTGCTGAAGGAACACGGTTTTCTTGACCAATTTTTGTCCTGGCTTCCAAAGGTGCTCTCCTGCCCGCTGTAGACAGAGCACACGTGTCCTCTTGAGGTCCAAGTTCGGAGAGGGGCCCCCATTATTATCATATTCTCCCTCAGACTTCTAGCTTCCCCCAAGTCCAAACAGCCTGTGCCACGACAACCTGCCCACTCACGATGTCCCTCTTCACTGGCCAAAGCCCACATCCAGCCCACCTCACAGAGAGCCACAGGAAGGTAAAGTCAAATAGACTTTGGAGAGGAAACAAATACTCCCAGATCAATGCTAAATAAATACACAAATAATGACCAGCACTAACATGGTCTCCCTCTTGGATGCATTTCCGAGTTCACACACATTTTCTTTTTCATTTTAAAGTGAAAGACAGCGATAATTAATGAGGTGTTCTTGGTCCCTTTCACAGCTAAGCCCTAAGACATGACACTGGAGTTAAGTCCACAGCAGCTCCGATTGGTTTAACAGGCACCACCGCCTTTGACCCATTCTTCTCACAAAGGCCAACGAGCATTGACTCTAGCTCAGAGAGTAATTGTCCTCTAGGCTTTGGGGCAACCATTTACATTTGCCGTGGAGCAATTCTCCTTCACTCGATAGGCAAGAAGCTAGCACGCATTCTTACTGTTGTGGGTTTTGTGGAGAGAGAGAGAGGCATGGAATGATGGGTAAAGCGTTTGTTTATTGCATGGCGTAAAAGGCTAAACGCTGAACAGAGCAATGTGAGCCGGTATATGGACACACAGGTTTTGTTTTGTTTTTCTAAATGCGGTTCTTGATGCCATGAATAATTTCTGTGTACAAGAATGAATGAAGTAGCCTAAAGGAAGTCATAACAATGTATATACTATTATGACGCTCATCCATTTATTCAATAACCGTATATATAATACTACTAAGAGAAAAAATAAAACACGAGCCAAAATCTACATGGCACTATCTAGATTGCACAGGCTCTTCTCTCCATATAGGATCCTGTTTGAAACCTTTTCACAACCTGGTGAGATTGGAACCATAATTATTATTGTCCCCATTTGAGAAAATGAGTGCTATGAAAAGTTGTGAGACTTGCCCAAGGTCAAACAACCAATACATTTTAAGTGCTTATTTAAGTGTATGGCATCTGCACCTTGAGATGGGAGATGTTCAAAATTGAAAGATGTAACAGCCCTGGCCCACAACGATGCAGTGCTTGCCCCATCACACCTTCATTTAACAAGTTGAAATCGGCACCTATTATCTTACCTTATCCTGGCCAAGCATTCCCTTGCTTTGATGGAAGATGACCTAGAAACAAGGGGAGGAGAAGGGACATGCTAAGTGATGAAGAGGAAGAGGAGGAAAGGGGGAGGAGAAGGAGAAGAAGAAAAAGAAGACAGAGAAGAAGGAGAAGACAGAGAAGAAGGAGAAGAAGAAGAAGAAGAAGAAGAAGAAGAAGAAGAAGAAGAAGAAGAAGAAGAAGAAGAAGAAGAAGAAGAAGAAGAAGAAGAAGACAGAGAAGAAGGAGAAGGAGAAGAAGGAGAAGAAGAAGAAGAAGAAGAAGAAGAAGAAGACAGAGAAGAAGGAG
>NW_025350842.1:0-2169 GCF_016433145.1 Gracilinanus agilis
CCCCACCCCCGTCCGCTCTCGCGAAGGTTCAAGGTCTCTTCGTCTTTGTTTTTCTTTATTTCTTTATTTCACATACACATTAGCCATTCAATGGAGAAGCTGGAGAGAGTCAGGCAAAGATGGTGTAACAGAAGCGCAGTGACAGGGGCCGGGGCGGGAGAAGGGGCAGGGGAAGGGAAGGGGAACATACGGGCTGGCTGCCTACCTGCATTCCGCTAGGACACTGAAAACCCAGAAAACAAAACAGACAGTAAACTACCCTTGTTTCTTATGTATCTCAGTGCGGAGATGGGGAAGGGAAGGGAGGGGGACCAGGCTGAAGGAGGAGCAAAAGGGACAGGGGGATGCTAAGGGGAAGCACACCAAATCCATTAGTACTATATAGAGATACTCATATATACTGCGTTTCTTAGCCTAAGAAGAAACTTGTTTGACGGGACGGGCGGCTTTGCTGTCCGCGATGCTGGTGCTGTCCGGGCGCATGGATCTCCAGGGAAGGGGGGCGTGAAAGGAAAGGGGGTAAAGGGCTATATAGTGCGGCTGGCCCAGGCTGGCGTGGGGAGTGGTGTCCGGGGGAGCGCCCCGGGGATGGGCTGGGCTGGGGGCCCTTGGATTCTCCAGTGGGGGGAGGGGGACAAAGTCCTCTTGACTTTATTGCTCCTTTTTGTGTGTGTGATTTTGTTCAGTGTTGTTCGGAGTCGGGCGAAGGTTCTGGATTGGGAATTTGGGGAGGGGATGGGGATTCATCTGATCATCTGGTCCACTCTGCCCCTTTGGGAGCTAGAGCGCGGCGTCCGCTCCACCAGCACGGGGGAGGGGGGGTGGGAGTGAGGAGAAGGCACTAGGTTGGCCGGCCAGCGCGGGGTGAGGGGGGTGTAAGGCAAGTCGATTGGGTTGTGTTGCGTGTGTGCATGAGTGTGTGTGTGTGCGTGTGTGTGTGTGTTATGTGTCTGTGGGTGTGGTGGGGTTGGAGGGGCCGGTGTTATTTGAGTTAGCAGGTTTGGTCCTTCCCTGAAGCGTCAAACCCTTTCCACAGCCTCCGGCGGGCGCTCTGTGCGGCCGGTCTGCCAGGGGTGCTGAGTGGGGCGGGGGTCAGAGGAGGGCGCCGGGGAAGGGAAGGGAAGAGGAAACTAACCAACTTGCAGAGCGCTCCCTGGACAATGCTGGTGTGGGGCAAGTTGGCGTCTGGCTCAAAGAAAGGCGCTCGAGGGGGTGGCGTCGGTGACTGGACACTGACCTCTGCAGGGGATGGGGACAGGGGAGGGGCCTCCGTGTCCGGATAGGGGAACGTGGGTGGCCCCTGGCCAGGGGCCCCCAGGAGATCCGCGCAGCCCAGGGCAGCCTCGCCCAGCCGCCGAGCGCAAACCGCTGTCCCGTGCGTTAACATAACAAAGGGCTATGCGTGGTTCCTAACGTGCGGTATGATACTTAACTGGTTCATAAACTGACGTATAATAGAGTTGGGTGGGTTTTTTTAAATGTACTTTATAATGTACAAAGCACCAGGATTTTTTATTTTTTTTATTTTTAACTTTTTTCTTTTTAAAAATTTTCCTCTCGTCCTTTTCCTCTCTGATTCTGTGGTGTTTAAATGTGGTAATCCTTCCTTCAGCCCTCCCACCGACCCCGAGAACAGACGGCGACGCAGGGCAAGCCCCGGATCCGCCTCGTCCACGCAGGCAAACGGCTTCAAGAAAGAAAAAAAGAAACAACCGAAAACGAACGAACGAACGAAAAAAAAAAAAAAGAAACGAAAAAAAAAAAAACAAACAAACGGAAAACCCACTTGGGCATCGGTGCCCGCACGCGGCGGGCGGCCCGTTTCTTTAGTGTCCCCAGAGCCGCGAGGACATTGCAACAAAAATAGACTTTTTTCTTCTTCTTAACAATCTCTAACATACAAAGATAGGAAAACTCTCCAATGCATTGCACTTGGTTCAATGAAAAAAAAAAAGTTCATTCCCCCGTATATATATTTTTGTTTTTTTTTAAAAGGTTTTTGTGTTTTTTCTTTTTTTTTTTTCTAACAGTCCCCGCTTCCTGTCGCCACCGCCGCCTCCTGCCCTCAAACCGAAATGATGGTAATCAGGGAAACAAACGGATTCCATGCAAACCCCCACCCCACCCCACCCCCATTGCCGCGGCCCGCTTCTATCTTGCTCTACCATC
>NW_025350843.1:0-5292 GCF_016433145.1 Gracilinanus agilis
AGGGAGGGAGGGAGGGAGGGAGGGAAGGAACCCCTGTTCTTAACCAACATTGTCTTTGGCTGCCACATTATTTTTCCTCATAGCCTTAAAGCAAACTGTTTGTTGATTAAAATGGTTACTTTTTTAAAAATAGGGTCATAGATTTAGATCTAGAATAGACCTTAGATCCTGCCCCCCCATTTTATGGATCAGGAAGCTGATACAAAGAGATTATGTGGCTTGATTTAGGTATGTATGAAGAAGAATCTGAACTATGATTTTCCTGTTCTAAGTCTACTCTAAACTCCACATTGCCTCTCAATAGAATATAAGCTATTTGGAGGAAAGGATAGAGAAAATTCTAGCCCCATATTCCTCCATTAGATAAGGGAGCAGAGTTAAGTAACCAGTCACCACTATCTTACTCTCCTTAAAGGTAGAATTACAGTCTAAAAATTCCTATATATTTACCTCTCCTTTTCTTTTTCCCTCCCTCCATTGATCCTTTTAGGGGTGCCCTGGGTCTTCATGGCTGAGTTCAATTTACTGTAGAAGCTATCTTTGAAACCAGTTGTTTTTTTATTTGTTAAATGAGTTACGATCAGTTTCTTTTTTTATAACACTATTTAGTACCTTCCATGTCTCTTTTTTGAACAGTCTCTATCATATCTAGAAATGAAGGTTCTGAGTAGCCAACAAACCTTAGTTCTCTTCAGGTTTTTATCCCAAATTTCATTTTCTAATATAGCTTTTGTTACCTTCCCTTGTACACACTTTCACATTGAAGTTGCTTAGTGTCAAGCCCTATATTGAAACCATTTTACCAAAATTTCAATAGATGACAAAGGAAAGGATACACAGGAATCAACATTTGGATATAGGATATGAGGAAAAGGAAGAATTCTTAAACAATGGCTCTGACAGTTGCCCCAAGATAACTAGAAGAATATTAATATCATTAAGAGCAAAAAAAGGAAAGAGAAATAAGAACTGGTTAAGGGGCAGGGGATGTGGTTATGGTATCACTGTTGGAAACAATGTCAACTTCAAATATCCTGTGATTAAAACATTGAGAGGAGTATCTAGCCCATTACTGGAATTGTTGGAGTTGAGTTTGAGAGTGTAGTTTGAACTGGAGTTAGAGATATAAAAATAATCTGCATAAAGATGATAGTCAAAGTTAAGAGAACAAATTAGATCAGAGTGTACAGAAAGAAAGTTGATGGTCATTAAAGAAAAGAGATGATAGTGCAAAGGTCATACTAATAGGGCAAAAGGAAAGGATTTGGGAGTTTGTTTCTGAATTTAGGACAGAGGAGACCTGAAAATGTTTCTAGGCAAAGAAAAGAAACCAGTGGAAAAATTAAAAATCAAGATTCAAGACAAATAATAAAATGAAGTCCCCAAGAAGCAGACTAGAATGGGACCAAGGACACAAGTAGAAGTGCTATTAGTGTAAAAGCTGAAAGACAATTCTGATCCAGGAGCAGAAAAGGAGAGGATGGGTGACAATACAGAGAAATTAGGAGGTAGAGCTGAGAATTCAAGCAGCAGAAACACACCCTGGGTGTTCTTGGGTGGGGGTGAATGTTAGGGACTATAAACTCTGTTTCTATTGCCTGCAGTGAGTTCAGCTGGAGGGAATTAAAATCTCTTTATTTGTGCTGTGGTTGGATTTGGATCTCCCCAATGATCTGATATAGTTGCGCCCCTAGGTAACAGGCTCTACATTCTCTGCCCAGAACAGATTCTAACAGGTAGTTAGTGAATGTTTTCAAAACACTTTGAAGAAGAAAGGTGCTTATTTAAGTATTAAGCATTGTTATGAACATCCTGCCTTTTAGAAGCTCAAAGGTAAAGACAAAAGGACCTTTCCTTATTAGTATTCCAAATTAAGCAGTGTAGGATAAATTATTTTTTTTAGCTATCCATCTTATTTCCCTCCCTAACCCCTCACTCCTACACACTTCAGTCAAATCTAAGACTGGAAAGAGACATAGACCCAACCCCTAATTTTCCTTTTAACCCTAATGATTACTTCTCTTACAATACCTTCCTTGTGTGGGTTTGTTTGTACATATAAGCCGTAAAGCCATCAGCCCCTTGCTGCCAGTGAAATTCAGTGATACTTTCTTAAGGAATACCGTGAGTAACCATAACTGCATAGTGGGTTTGATTTAGTTCTTATCAAGCATAGTATTAAGCTACTCCACTGTGATCTTGATACTGTAAATTTGTCTGTTTGGGCAAAAACAAAAAAATATTTCGGGGTGTTATATCAACTATATCTTCATGCATTAGGAAAAAACTCCCATTGTGCCTTGGGTAGTCATTAGCAACCATTTTACCTTAACTCCCAGGAGGACATAGCTGAATTATCTAAGCCTTTGCAATAAAATGGACTCATATAACCTTTGTGACATCCTGATACAGAAAAGGCAAATGTATCCTTCCAGACTCAATGACAATTCAAAGCCATCTGGTCACCCACTTGATTGTTTTTGAACAAGGCATAAAGAAGAGCACCTGGAGTCCAGAGAACCTATGAACATCTATCACAAGTAGAGTGATTAAAAAAAAAAAAGATTCACTAGATTGGAGATCCTACCAAGATAATAAATTTAGCTTAGATAATTAGAGAGTATAACTTTTAGCCCAATGGAAAATAGGCTATTAATTAAATTCTAATTACTTTTGGTAAAGACAGAGTCTGAATATTCAAGAGGGAATGAATGGTACCATGTTGAAATGAAGCTCTCTTTTTAAAATGCTTCCTTTTTTTTTTTAAACATTCTTTAAAAATGGGAAAATGCACAGAACTGATCAGAGTTTCATAAGTAAAATTTCATTGGTGCCAACGAAGCCAAGATTGTTGTTTTGACTCTTTTTAGGTCCACATAAAAAGAAAACTCAGTTCCATAGCCCCAAAATATAGTTGTAAGCCCTATCAAAGGTAGTCCATTGATCCTAAGTGGGGCCAGATGAGAGAATTCATCATGACCTCAAACACTACTACAACACTACCAAAACTGATCTTTTGAAGGTCACCAATGATTTCCTAATTACCAAATCCAATGACTTTTTCTCTGTAGCCCTGATCCTACTGACTATGCTCTCTGACCTCAATGATCAATTTCTTCTGCCCTCCCTATTTTTGTTAATGGTACCAGTGTTCTACTGATCTTGGTTCTAAAATTTCATTAAAAATTGACTCATCTTTTCTCTACCAATCAATTACCAAGTCTGGTGATATTTTCCTACTAATGTCTCTTGCTTTTATCCCTTCCTCTCTAGTCTTGGTGTCATTTTTCATTTTCAACCCCACTGTTGCCCAATCTTTCCATTTCTATCTTCATATCTTTCCCATCTATTTCTTTCTCACTCCTCATACAGGCTCTGCCCTGGTTGAGGCCCTCATCACCTTTTCCCTAGTCTTTCAATCGGTTTCCAATCTCAAGTCTATACCTATTCTACTCCATCCTCAACTCAGCTTCTAAAATGATTTGCCTAAAATGCAAGTCTGTGTCACTTCCTCTTTGCAATAAATTCCAAAATTCCAAACTCCTGCCACTTGGATTGAGTAGAAGTTTCTCTGTTTAGCCTTTAAAGTCTACCCGTATGGTTCAGTGAAAATGACCTTGTATGCTCTTCACAAACAATGCTCCATCTCCTATCTCTCTGCCTTTGAACCATGTCTGGAATGCACTCGCTCTTCATTTCTGCCTCTTAGCATCAATCCCCTGTCTTCTTCAAAACCTACTTAGACCAATACCCTCTATACAAAGTCTCTCCTGACTATATTTGTTACTTTTTCCTCCCCAAAATTACATGCTAAGTAATATTTTACAGACATTTTGTATATATTTAGTTCTTTGAGGGCAAGGACTAAGTCATTTTTGTCTTTGTGCCAACACAGCCTCTAACATATGGCCAGACACCATTCAATAGACTCTTAACAAATGCTTGTAGGTTGACTTATTGCTTGACTGCCACTGCCTCATTAAAATCTCCATTTTACGTATAGCATTTAGCATAGTGCCCAATCTATGTAGGTGCTTAATAAATGTCTATTGACTGACTAACTGTTTATTAACTGACAAACAGGCCTAATAAAATACCCACCAAAATGGTCTTCCTACTCTAGTACTTTATCCACTTCAATCCTTACCACTTCACCACCAATGCTCTCTCAAATCACTACCTCACTTGAGCCACTCTTCTGGTCAAAGACCTCTACTGGCTCCCACTGCCTCCTAAATAAATAAATATCCTACAATTCAATATATATCATCTGCAATATACCCCCAAACAACTTCTTTCAGTTCTTTGCACATTGCCTTGCACATGGCAGGTGCCTATTAAGCCTATGTTGCATTGAATTATTGAATTTCCAGCATCATTTCCTGTCACTTCCCTTCACAGACCTATGATTCATCCAATCTGTACTACTCTCCATTCCCTAATACACATTATCCTTTCCACCCTAATTTCTGCCCATTAAAATCTATCCATCGTGACTGAGCTCAAATGCTACTATTTCCATGAAGCCTCTCTCAATTTTTCTGCAGCAAAAGTAACCTTTTTCTTCTGAACTCTTATTCTTTTGTGCTTTTACTTACTCCCAGGACACCTAGCTTGTACTTCCTTATATTGTAATTATTTATTCAGGTTTCTCTTCTACTAGACACTGAGCTCTTTGCAGATAGAAATTCTATATTAGATATATCTTGGTGTCTCTTATTTCTTACTGTATCTGAAAAGGTACTTGGGATTTGTGGTTGCACATTCAGTAAGGGAATATTTATTTTGCTTATAAACTTAGGTTCATTATAGATTTCAAGCATGGATAATTTCATATTTTTCATGCCACTTGTGCCCTATTTGAAACAATATCAATTTAAATTTTTTAATAAAATAAAATGGTTGGAAAATTGTTTTTTAGAAAAAGGCATATATATTAGGAAACATTAATTTTAATGTTTCACTCTGTAACATGAGGCATTCTCCTCTATATAAATCTTATCCATCATTCTAATTCAAGAGTTCTTAACCTGGAATCCCTTAATGGGGGTCCATAAACAGATTTCAGGGAATCCATCAACTTTGAACTTTTGGCATTTTAATAAATCTATTTCAATATAATTGGTTTCCTTTGCAATCCTATATATTTTGTGCATTTAAAAGTATTGTTTGAGGAGTCCATAGTCTTTGCTAGATTGCCAAAAGGGGTCCATGTCACACACAAAAAAAGGGAGAGAGAGAGAAGAGGGGGAGGGAGAGAGGAGATAGGAGAGAGGGAGAGAGAGAGAGGGG
>NW_025350844.1:0-12617 GCF_016433145.1 Gracilinanus agilis
GCTTCTCTTCTTTATCAGAATATACTTAAATACTAAATGAGGACTTAGTTTAATGCTCTACCAGGAAATATAGATATAGAATAGTATAAGAAAGCATAATCTTGTTCTCCATGTATAGTGAATTTTATATTCACAATTTAGAAAATTTGGGTGAAATTGAAATATATACTAATTCTGAAGTAAACTTAAATGAAGGTCAACCAAGGATAGAATGACTCCCTATGATTGACTAGCAATTTTATAAAAAATTGGTTTGTAAAAATAATATTTTATTGGTGTTTTGAGTTAAGCACAAAGTACACACTACACATAACATTTACAAATACACATTTATAGGTGGTAATTCAGTTGTTCAGTCATTTCAATCATGTCAAACTCTTTTTGACATAATTTGGGGTTTCCGCAACAAAAATAGTAGAGTAGTTTGCCATTTCCTTGTACATGTCCTTCTACAGATGAAGAAATTGAGGCAAACATCATTAAATATATTGCTCAAGATCACACAGCTGGTAAATTTCTGAGCTTAGATTTGAACTCAGAAAGTTGATTCTTCATGGCACTCTATTCACTGTACTACCTAGTTTGTCCAAAATAACAAAAATCTAGTAAGAGAGGTTCCATGTCTGTATTCTTATAGTATATACTTGTATAAGCTTGGACAAAATCAATTAAAACAACCTGGGCTTTAGCTGTATCATCTATAAAATGGGGATAAGATACAATTTGTTACTTTCCTCACAGAATTTTTGATAGAGGAGCACATTCCAAGCCTGAGTGCTACATAAATCGAAGTTATTATTGTTGAAGCATTCTCAATTAATTTTCACTCACACAGCTTGAAAATAATTTAATTTTTCATCAGTGTTAGCATTTTTATATGAAAATTAAATATTTATTCTTGATTAGGCCAGAATCTGATTTTAGTCCTGACCCACAGGCAAGACTAGCTTTGGTGGACAGTGAAACTATTGGGAACTAGAACCTAAATGTTAGTCTAGATTATTTTTTAACTTTCACTAGGCTTTCAGAAGGAACAGAGTGCTTATTCTAAAATGTCACTGCATATCTGTACATAATGGGGACATTTGAAAAACTTTGAAATATAGAAAAAAATAAAGTCAGTTCATATTTCTTAGAGAAAAATAATAAAATGTTATCTTCTCTTAAAATTTTCTGTTCCCTAGAAAGTCTCCAAACATTGGGCAAGGAATTTTTTTTAAACTTTTCACCATATATAGATTTATTTCAAAATAATGATTAGCATGACTTTAATTGTTTTTCAAAGTGTTCAAAGTATTATTACTTGATTGATTCAGAATACCGAATTTGTAATTTATCTCATAATTCTATAGTGTAATAATTAAAATTGATTAGACGAATATAAGAATTTTTAAAATTGTTGTGGTCACCATTTATAAAAATTAATTCTTAAGACACATGGCTATTAGTACCTGTGTTATTCAGAATTTCTGGCACTCTATTTAAGAGCTATTGGGGGCCCATTTGAGCATTAAGGTATGTAGATTATATGATAAACTTCCTGTGGACATTTTAGGGGACTTTGGAAAACTACATTTCCCATGATTTCTCTTATAAAAATGGAGACAGACAAGAAGCGATATGATGTAAGAGAGGGGATAAAACTCCTGGAGTCAGGAGGGGCATTAACTTTTGTTACCTGAGCACGAAGGTACGAAATGTAAAATGACTGATGCAGCAGAATCCTTACAGGCACGTGGTCTAATGATTTATCTCTATCAGCAATGACTTTTATTAAAATACTATTTTCCCTTTTAATAGCTGCCTTCATCATTTTTAATCATAACATAGCTTTATTACAGTAAGGTAGAGATAGTAAAAAGAGAGAAATGTAGAAAGATGATAGGGAATTTTCTAGCTTTACCATTCTAAGTCAACTCTGAAGAAATCTATCTTGCTACCCTGACAAAGTTCCAATCTCCAGGTGGAAGTCCTCAAAAGTCTGTTCAACCAAGCAAGTTACTGAAGCCAAAATCCTTCCCATTGCAGAGAGCTCTAACCCAGAATGAATCCAATGCTGAATTTGAAGTAGGAGTTGCCAATGCAGAAGAAGTGCCATGCAGAAGATTCCCTCTTTCAGCAAGAGCCACCAAAGAAGCAGAATCCATCCCAATGCACTCGATTGGCTTTTTTATATAAGTGTTTTTCTCCAAATCACTTCCTGTTTCTCTGGTTTCTACTTCCTTTCACTGTGGACTTGTCTATCACATCAAAGGAACCAATCATAGTTTCTTAATCTGCCTGGCACTGCACAGAGGGCAGTGCCTGTGGGATCCACCTACCATCCTCTGAGTGTGTGAATTTTTATCAAAAGGATCTTTGAGTTCCTGAATGATTATGTTAAACTGGTGGAGCACTCCAAGTTCTTCATTGATTAAGTTAAGAAAAAAAATTTCCCTTTCCCAATAGTTAATATTTCTGGTAGAGTGTTAAGCTGGAATGAATCAATATGACCTGAACTGAATATCACTGTAATTATCTATAATCTAATTATTTATTCCTTTGAAAAAACAAATGAAATAACATGTCTTTCAATATACAGAAATGAGAATTTGAATGACTTTTCAATTCATAAAGTGCAAAATGCAATATTTTGAATGAAAATATTCATTAATTCTTGCAATTAAGAGAGGCAATGGCATATAGAGAGAGCCAACTCTGAAGACTGAAAGCAAAGGATTCAAATCCCTACTCTTATACATGCTAGCTGTTGCTGAAGAAGAATTGAAGGCTTTTATTAATAGGAGTTTTCTCACAAGGAGTTTCCTAGAACATGTAAAAATACAAACCCACAAATTCTCTCTCCATCTTTCTCTGTCTCTCCCTGCATATTTGCATAAATGTGATACCTGTCTAGCTAGCCATGTATCCATCCATCTCTCTCTCTCTTTTTCTTTATCTGTCTATTTGTCTGTCTGTCTGTCTGTCTCTGTTTATTTGTCTGTTTATATAACTAATTTCCTTTTCTCAATACAGGTCATCAACTGTTCTTAACTTTCATATTTAGCAACTGTAGGACACTGAAACATTAACTAATGTGCTCAAGGTTGAATTTGAACTTAAGATTTTATGCTTATTAGATCAATATTATTTGCAACATTCTTATCTGGGTTTGTTATTATATATACTCATATACAGAATTTTTAAAATTCATTTAAATTTGTTACAGTTTCTTAATTTTTGTTTTAATAGATATGATTCTCAACAATTTAATTTGAGTAAAAATTCTTGCAATGCTAATTCCAAGTAGTAGTTGCCTTTATATTTTTTTTCTCAAAACAACTACACTTAAGCCAATCTATAGAACAGCTCTAGAAAATTATTAACAAGAGAACTTGGTAATAAACCATGCATTATTTCAACCAAAATTCCCTCCAGTATTTATATATCTTAAATAAGTGAATATGAAAAATGGCCTCTAAACATAATGACATAGTTAAAAGCATATTGATATCTTCTCCAAAGCCTTGTTTTGATGACTTTATGACTAGAATTTATTTTTTGAAAATAACAATAATGCTTAGCATTACATAAAGCATATCTTATGTGATTGTCATGTAAATATTCATAACAAATCAGTCAATCACCAAACATTTATTATATCCCTTACTAAGGGGCCAATGCCAAGGCAAACCCTAGGGAAACAAAGAAAAAACAAAATAGCCTCTCTCCTCAAGAAATTTCCATTCTAATGAGAGAATATGAGGCATGTAATTAGTAAATCATTTATCATAGTTTGATTTGTGACTTATTCCTCTTAATATAAGTGAACATCATATGATATGAACCTGATTTTATTTTCAGGGAGATGAACAATCATTGATAAAAACATAAGCACATAAGAATTCTATTAATAACATGTAATTAATTAAATAATTTGTTGTTATGTTGGTTTTTTTCTTAGCTATTTTCTCCCCTACAACTTTCTCTTCTCTTCCCATCTACCCACTTTAGAATTATTACTATTGAGGTTATTTGCAAAAACAAGAAAACTTCTTCCAAAGCTAATATTAATCAACAAATTAGACCACATAGTGTTTTCTGAGCTGTTGGCATCAGTATCATGTCATCAGAAATTAAGAACTCCCCCAGCATGGCATAATCTTCATCAGGGAGGAAATTTCTAGTCTTATTACTATTTGCCTGGATCAAGGCAATGAATTACTAAATCATTGCTACCTTAGGTTATGTGTCTTCTTTTTTTCTTCAGAACAACACATTAAGCAATTCAGTTCAAATTATGTGTCATTCTAATTGGAGTTGGAGAGCAATTAACTTTCTGTGGCAAAATGTCAAGTACTTCTTTTGCCTCATCAAAGAGAATTTGTTAGCAGAAGACTATGGCTTCATATAAATAACAATTGGTGCAAATAATTGGTCTCTGTTTCAATTAGCTTATGAACCAATTTAAACATGATCCAAAGATAGCAACTAAGGAAATCAAGGAGAGACAAATGTGTTTTGTGCCCTGACATAACATTATTCCCCTCTCTGTAGTTTCAGATCAATATTTGTTCAAAACAAAAAGAAAAGATTGTTCCAGCATATCAAAAACACACCCACAAAATGAATAGCTTTGAAAATATTTTCAAACCATACTTTGACTTGGAGTTAATGAACATCATGACTGTAGAATCGAAGCAAAGCCTTAAATGATTATCTTCCATATAACTCCCTATATAGGCACACCTATAATTAAATGTAAAACTTTCTAGATATCAAAAATTTTAATTAATAAATACCTTTGAGGCATTTCTGTAAAAAGTTATGAACTTGAGAAATATAAATTCCTATTCCAAAATAGTTTTCAGAGAAATAAAGTAAAAGATGTAGTTAATGTAAAATGGTGAGACAATTCAGGAAGGATTCTGAGACTTCAGAGAGAGAATTCACCTTAAAAGCTATGAAATCCTTCCTATTATTTTTCTGATAAAAATTGATTATCTCTCTTTTTTATACTATGTCATCTCCTTTCTTAAAATAAAAAGCAAAGTCCCTGTTCTCAACAAACATATAGATTACTGGCATGTGGGAAGAAGAAAGAATGTTCAATTTGTATAAATATAAATTTGTTAAAAGATAGATAACTGAGATAAGGAAAGGTTAAAGGGTCATGTGTTTATAGAGGAAGTATGCTAGATTTGGAAATAGGTGGTCTCATTTGAAATTCCAGCACCACCTGTATCTACATGACTTTGTTTAACCTAATTAATCAATTGATCAAACAAGCAGGCAATCATTGTTTCCACTATGATAAAAGCTAAGGATACACACAAAGGCAAAAGCAAAAACATTTTCTGCCTTCAATGACATTACATGTTAATGAGAAAGACAAAGTGGCAATAATGAGGAATATAAAACATATACACAGAGTAGGTGGAAAGCAGAAGGAATGAAAGGAAAAAAACAAACATTAAATACCCTAGGAAATGGATGTCAAACTCAAATAGAAACAGGGGCCAATAAACTGTGTAAAGGGATACTTTCAATCTGTTGGCCACGTCTGGGAGTGCTGTAGGCTACATCCAGTCTGGACATCAAATGTATGACACTTCTATCCTAGATTATCACTCACAGAACGGCCTAACAAGTAAGACACTGAAGACTTAAAACACAAAGATGGCATAAGGCTGTGCAGTGCTGGACATACCTGAGATCTGTGATATACCATTTAATAGTTTTAATGTAGTCAATATGAAAGTTGATTTCATTCCAAGAAAGAAGGAACTTAAAGAAGTATTTGTTCTTATATTTATCTTATATTTGTTCTTATCTTTCTATTGAAAGGGAGCTCCATCAGTGAATATAATATCCTATGAATAGGTAGATGAATGTAAAATGTCCACGTACTGAAAAGTATTTGTCTCTTTTTGTAAATGTCTATATATGTAACTCCAAACTCTCTAAATAGCCTATTAAAATGTATATAAGTATCTTGAAGGTATGGACCACATTTTATTGAATATGCTCCATTACTTGACTGGGACTTTCTCTACATTAGTCAGCATTCTGGTTATGTAACTTTTGTTTTGATTTTCATTGAACAACTAAGAATTTTATTCAAACTGAAGCTCTTCTGATTTGATAAAATCAGTCCCTGTTTTTCAATTCTATATAGCCCTGGTAGAAGTGAGAAAAACAAAAACAAAAAAACTTAGTGTCAGTATGTTTTAATGAAAAGAATTTTCAAAATTTCTTTTCAAAATTATTTATTTTCTGCCACCTTTTACTTATCATGACTCTGGTGGTTAAGTCACACCAATTTTCTGGACCTCATTTTTCTCATTTGTGAAATGAATGCATTGGATCAGATTATCTCTGAAGTTCTATCTAGATCAAAATTTCTTATTATATAATTAATAATCCTTATAATCTAGGTTGATTATGAATAAAATTGAGAAGTTTAATAAATTATTCACTTTTTGTATGCTGCCTCCTACTGATCTTGTAGTGGAATGATTTGGAAATATCTGTACGTTAGTAGGATTGTTTTTCTGCTTGAGGATATGTGGGAAGGGAAGAAACTTGAAGGATGAACAACAATTAGAAGGTTAATACCACAGTCCACTTCAGAGGCAATGAAGCCCTGAACTTGTTTGTTTCCCATATGAGTGGAAAGAAAGGAATGATTGGATTTTAGAGATATTGCATAGATAGAATTGAAGAAAAAATCAAGAAGAATCACAATATTAAGGCTGAAGTTGAGGTCATAAACTTCTAAAATTGGAAGGTTAATGATTTCCTTGAAGGAAATAGGGAAGTTAAATAAAATAAATTAAAAGGAAAAGATTATGAGATCAATTTTGGATATGTTGAGTTTTAGAGCCTCATGTGACATCCACTAAGAAAAGGACTCGAGGGAGAAAAAGATGGACAGATTTAAACCTGGGGATAAGGGACAAGAAATATTGTTGATACTATAAAAGAGATTGAAACAAACTGGATGATTAGATAGGAGGGGAACTAAGAAAGAGTGATGTTAAATTCAAGAGAGAAAAACATCCAGGTGAAAAAAATGGTGGATAATAATGTCAAAATGCTAAAGATATTTTTTTAAAAAAGAAGAATGACTGAGAAAAGGCTATGTTTATTGTGTTGAGACAATTAATAAACTTGGAGGAAAATAAACAAAGAAACAATCAATTATTTATTATTGATAGAATACATTTATAACTATATATTATGAAATCGTAAGTCAAAGGATTAGGGTTTGAGTTTTTTGTTGGGTTGCTTTTTAGCTATATGATCTTGGTTGAATTATTTAAATTACCTGAGCCTAAATTTTCTGATTTTTAAAATGGGTATAACTTTTACTAATTAATTCAATATTGCTAGATCCAAATATAACTTATGTGAAAACCCAATAAATATGAACTTTCAAATACTCATTAGTCATGAGTAAAAATTATTTATGTATTCATGTCATAGGTCCAATTAGCCACGTTTTCCAAATTAGGATATAAGCTATGAAATATCAATGTGAATAAAATATTTATTAATAATTATTACATATATGGGTAGCAAAGAAAGTTGAAATAATTCTTTTTTGTCTATCTTGCTCCAGTAATTCTTAAATTGTCTCTTCACAATCTGTTTTCTAGATCTGAAGTTCTGCCAATGAGGTGTTTCATATTCTTCTCATTTTTTTCATTTTTTAAATTTTATTTTATATATTTTTTTGTTTTATATATTCTTACTGCCTTGTGAAGTCATTTGCTTCTAGTTGTTGAATTCTAATTTTTAAAGACTGAATTTCATCCCTGGCTTTCTGGTCATCCTTCTCCTGCTGTTCTGATTTTCTTTGTAGGTCATCTTTCACCTTCTTTCCCTTGTTTTCAAGCTGATCAGTTTTGGATTTCAAGACTCTATTTTCTTGTTTTAGTTTATGTATTTTCTTTCCCAATTGCCTTCAGCCTCTCTTAATTTTTTTTGAATTGTATTTTGAGTTCTTCCATAGCCTGTGTCTAATTTGCTGGAGTTTTTGTGTTTTTCCTTTGGATTCCTTGATCTTTTGTTTCATTTGCTCTTTGTTCACTTCCTGGGAAGAAGCTATCAATTGTAATTTCTTTTTTTTTCCCTTGTTTTTTATTTTTCCCTTCTTTTCCTCCTATACATTCTCTGCTCTTCTGGTTAATTAGGTTAAGCAGATGATTTTAATGAGCTTTGATATAAGATCTTCCCTAGCTGACAACAGAAGTTTGTAGCTACTTTCTTTGCAGTCTATGGGGTAGGGGGGTTGGAGTTTCCCTGCTCTCTGAAGAATTATCTGTCCTATTGATGGGATTAAGCCAGGTCAAGCAATCTGTAGAGCTTGATGTGTCCTGAGGCTAGAACCTCAAGAGAAGTGGGGTAAGGCAAGATGGAGCATTTTCACTGTGTTTAGGTTGCCCTCTCTGTGTTTCTCCTCTAGCTGCCTCCCTTCTGTCTATGTTCAATGCCCTGAGAATGGCTCAGCTATTCTAGCAAGGCCCTCTCTCAGAACTAGTTAATTTACCCACCCAGAGATTCCAGGAGCCCCTGGAGACTCAGCATAGCATGTGAAGGAGGAGTCCTGGGATTCTCCTTCTTCCTTACCCTGAAACCTAACAATTTAAGAATTCAGGCCTTTTTCTTAGCATACCTCTTGAGCTGTTTAGCATGGAGATTCCCCAGCTCTGTCCTATTGTTAGATTTGGTTTTCTTTCCCCTTAAGGCACTTTGTTTTTTATCTTGGTGTGGAAGGGTATGGATATCTGAAGTTTTGCTCCATCTAAGCCACCATCTTCCTAGAATCCCCTTGAAAGTTTTAAAGGAGAATGCTATACATTTGATTTCTCTTTTAATGGAATGACTTAATATAAGAAATAACCACTAGCAAGTAATTCCTGCATTACCATCTTTTTAGCTACTCTCATATTAGAAATTCATCATAAAAATTAATACAAACAACTTATACTTGCCTAATTACTACACAAACTTAAATTACCCAATTTTATTAATCAAATTATAATAACATTCTTATGTTTCATTTCTTTCCTTTAAGTCCCTATTTGGATTCTTTGTCCTTTCAATCTCTTTCATTACACCTCAACAGTTTGGAATTTAAAGCACCTTGAAAAGTGGCCACAGCCTACAAATCAGATTGCACATAGTTCTCCCAACCTATAAACCGCCCATCAAAACTGATTTCTTACTTTTCCTTATATGTGGCAATACATCTCCCATTTCAATTCCTTTTTACTGTCCATTATACCTGTGTAAGGATTAAAAATTAAAGGTTGTACTAAATGTATAAAAATTTGTTCATTGAAAATATATTACTCAAGTTAGAATGATTTTTAGGGTAGTTTATTTACAAAAGGTGAAAGAGTAAAAGTAAGGAAATGAGAGAGAAAGTAGATAATTACTCCAAACTGGTCCAAACCAGGCAGGATTCAGAGGCCCCAGCAAAGAGGGTCCCAGAGGTAAATTAAACAAGGGTTTTAGCCACAAGGCCTCCTCTAGGAAGAGGGGCCTCTCCTGAGGCTTGTATCTCCGGAAAACCCAGGAAAAGGAATCAGACTTTTGACTCACAGACATGGTAGTTAAAAGGGAGATATTCAAGAAGAGTCTCAACAAATTTCAGTCTCAGTTGCACAAAGCAGATACTTCACCAGCCTCCAATTCAAACTCAACTCCAAATACTGAAGAACTTCCCCTCACAAGAAGTTGCCACTGCTTTTAAAAGACTCTTCTTTGTGGCACTTCCTGTGCATTCCTTCCACTTTAATGGACCAATTGTAGCTTTGCTTAGGACTGCCCAATGGGCAGTCACTTGTTTCTGATATCACCTAGATTGCTATTATTTATTGCCATATAATTGGGCAAAACAATTTTTAACAATTGCTTTAATTTCCTCTCCATTAGAGGTGAGGTCTCCCTTTTCATCTTTGATACTGTTAATTTGGTTTTCTTCTTACCTTTTTTATTAGATTAACCAGTACTTTGTCTATTTTATTTTTTTCAAAGTACCAGTTTCTAGTCCTTTTTATTAATTCAATAATTCTTTCACTTTCAATTTAATTAATTTCTCCTTTAGCTTTTAGAATCTCTAATTTAGTTTTCATCTGGGGATTTTTAATTTGTTCACTTTCTAGTTTTTTTTTAATTTGCATGCCCAATTCATTGACCTCTTCCCTCCCTAATTTGTTAATATATGCACTCAAGTATATCAATTTCCCCCTGAGTACTTTTTCAGCTGCATCACATCAATTTGGGCGGGATGTCTCATCATTGTCATTCTTTTCAGTGAAATTATTATTTCTATGATATGTTCTTTAACTGATTTTGGAGAATCATATTATTTAATTTCCAATTAATTTTTAATTTGCTTCTCCATGTACCCCTACTAATTATTATTTTTATTATATTATAATATGAAAAGGTTGCATTTATTATTTCTGTTCTTTTGGACTTGTTTCCTATATTTTATGCACTAGTACATGGTCAGTCTTTATGAATGTACCATGTGCTGATAAAAAGAAAGTGCATTCTTTTTTGTTCTTATTTATTTTTCTCCATATATCTATTAATCTAATTTTTCTAAGATTTCATTCAATTCTCTTATTTTTTGGTTTTATTTATCTATATCTGATAGAGGAATATTCAGGTCACCCACTATTATAGTTTTATTATCTATTTCCTCCTTGAACTCTACTAGTTTTTCCTTTAGAAATTTGGTTGCTATACCATTTGGTGCATACATGTTGAGTACTGCTATGTCCTCATTGTTTAATCTGCCTTTTATCAGAATGTAATTACCTTTCCTATCTCTTTTAATCAGATCTATTTTTACTTTGTCTTTGTCAGATATGATTGTGACTTCTGCCTTCTTTTTCTCAGTTGATGCCCAATAGATTTTGTTCCAGCCTTTTTCATTTATCATGTGTGAGTCTACCTGTCTCATGTGTGTTTCTTGTAGACAACATATGGTAAAATTTTGGTTTTTAATCCATTCTGCTATTTGCTTCTGTTTTATGGGTGAGTTCATCCCATTCATATTAAAAGATATGATTGTCATCTGTGTATTCCCCAACATTTTGATTTTCTCTCTTAGGTCTGTCCTTTCTTCTTTTGCTATTTCCTTTTAAACAAGTGGTTTGCTTTTAATCACACCCCCTAATCTCCAACATTAATTTACTTCCCTTTCCCCCCTCCCTTTTTGTTCCCCTTTTATTATTTTTAGGGTCTATTAAATTCCCTTCCCTTTCTCTTCCCTCCCCTTTTGTACTCCCTACCCTACTCTTCCCCTTGGGTTTCCCTTCTCACTTTCACTGTAGTGTAAGATAGAATGATTTCACTGAGAGTAAAGTTTAAGTATTACCTATTAGCACTCCCTCTCCTTCTTACATTAAATATTCTTTCCCTCCCCTTCCCATAGGCCACATTGTGTGGTATAGATTATCCTAGTTTTCTCATTCCTTTGCTTTTTTCTTGGTGCCATTTTCTATTCCCCCACTTTTCTTTTTTTGTGTATATCATCTTAGACCACTTAGTAACCCAACCTCTATTTATGAATATTTCTTCTAATTATCATATTTGGGAATACCATTTTTGAGAGTTACAAATAACATTTTTCCATATAGGCATATAACAATTTGACCTTATGGAAGCCCTTAAAGAAGAAAAATTTTTAAATATATTTTTCTTTCCCTCTCTTTCTTATTTACCTTTCCTTTTTTCTCTTGATTTTTGTGTATGGCTATCAAACTTTCCTCTTAGTTCTGGTCCTTTCTTTATAAATACTTGGAAATCTTCTATTTTGTTGAATGCCCATACTTTCTCCTGGAAGTATATAGTCAATTTTGATGAGTTGGTGATCCTTGGTTATAGACCGAATTATCTTGCCTTTCTGAATATCATATTCCATGTGGTCCTTTAGTTTGGAGGCTGCCAGAGCTTGTGTAATCCTGATTGATGCTCCTTGATATCTGAATTATCTCTTTCTGGCTTCTTGTAATATTTTCTCCTTAACTTGGAAGACCTTGAAATTGCCAATTATATTCCTTGGGGTTGTCTTTTGAGGATTTAATGTAGATGGTGATCTATGGATTCTTTCAATGTCTTTTTTGCCCTTTTGTTGAAGAATATCAGGGAGATTTTCTTGGATAATTTCTTTTAGTATGATATCAAGGTTTCTGTTTATTTTAAAATCCAGAAATAAACAGAAACCTTGATATCACTCTGATTATGGAGCCCTGACTCTAACTCTGGGACCATAGTTGGGGTGGACAAGGGTTGATCATCTCACGTTTTGGTGGCAGCTATTTCACCCCCTTATAGCATGGAAATGCCCAAATCCCACATACTTTAAATGCTGTACCTACTGTGGAGCCCCTTCATTCATCTGAATTTGTTTTGTTTTGTTTTATTTTGTTTTTGTCTTTTTGATGTAATCTCTATTGGTCAGAGGTGAGGAGAGGAAGAGTCTAACCTCTACACTGCAGCCTTCTTAACCTGGAAGAGCTCTCTTTCTGTCTTTGAGTCTTTCTTTGTGTCTTTGTGTCTTTGTGTCATTCTTCCTTCCTTCCTTCCTTCCTTCCTTCCTTCCTTCCTTCCTT
>NW_025350845.1:0-3290 GCF_016433145.1 Gracilinanus agilis
CTCTCTCTCTCTCTCTCTCTCTGTGCAGCCACTCTGTCTTTCTTTCTCCCTTCCTTTTATCCCCAGGTCTCTAGTCAAAGCTGCTCTACTCAGCTCCTTTACCTTAATCTTCTCGAAAGCCAGGTGCTTTTGTCCAAACACCAGGTGTCATTTCCAGCTCTCCTACCCTGGCTTCAGATTTAACCTCTTCCCCTCTAAGCCATCCAGATCCTGCATGGTAACCATTCCTGAGTCTTGCCCACCCATGTCAGACAGCGTATGTCTTATTGATTTCAGAGGAGCAGTCGCTGCAAGAGAGTGAGACCTGAGTCTTAATTCTTTACTTCTGTTTCTCCCACAGTTGGGAGGCTTATTATGATGCAGAAGACACACATTTTCAAAAATGTCCAGTAGGTCGAACTAGCCCTGTTTCTATTACTAGGCTTGGTTTCTCCCTGCTCCTCCCCCTCATCTTTATTTTGTTCCCACAGATTGTCTCCAAGTCCCCAAATCTTTTGTGACTCAGAATACTCACATGATGAAGCTAAGGCTTCCAAAATTCTGATTCTGGATCCAAACTCCTCACTCCAGGTTCCCTCAGGTCCTCATCTGTGAACTGTGGTCTCTTCTCCGATTAACATTAGCTCAAAGCTAAATCAGCAGCAAAGCCAGCTACTACTCTTAAGAGATTTTGTTTATGCTCCCCCTAGTCAGACTCTAATTATTCAAATCCATTAATCAACAAATATTTATCGAAGGTCTGATTATGTTCAAGGCCGTATGAGCACACAAGGAGGTGTAAAGGGCAAGATAAACTAGAATGGAAAGGGCAAGGAAATCTTGGTTCTAGTCCCCAGCTATGTGATCCTGGAGAAGTCATTTCCTTTCTCTGCACTGCTTCCTCATCTATAGAAAGCAAATTACTGTTAGGGGAAATGTATCGGTCTTGGAATCAGGCAACTGGGACATAAATCCTGGCTTTGACCATAGCTGGGGGGGGGGGGTTAATTCTAGGCAAGTTTCTTCATTTGAAATATAGAGACAATAATAAACAAGTCCTTATTGTCATTGTTATTATTATTGTTAAAAGCTAACAAGTATAGAGCACTTTGAGGTTTGCAAAACACTTAACATATATTATCCCATTGGATCTCCACTACAACCCATGTGATGGTTGTCATTCAGTCATTCTGTCATGTCTAACTCACTGTGATCTAGTTGTTCAGTCATGTTCAACTTATTGTGATCTAGTCATTCAGTCATTCAATCATGTCCAACTTATTGTGATCAAGACATTCAATCATTCAGTCATGTCCAGCTCATTGAGATCCAGTCATTCAGTCATTCAATCATGTCTAACTCTTTGTGATCCAGTCATTCAGTCATGTCCAACACACTGTGATCCAGTCAGTCCATCATGTCCAACTCATTGTGATCTAGTTGTTCAGTCATGTCCAATTTATTGTGATCTAGTCATTCAGTCATTCAATCATGTCTAACTCATTGTGATCCAGTCATTCAGTCATGTCCAGCTCATTGTGATCCAGTCATTCAGTCATTCAATCATGTCTAACTCATTGTGATCCAGTCAGTCTGTCATGTCCAGCTCATTGTGATCCAGTCATTCAGTCATTCAATCATGTCTAACTCATTGTGATCCAGTCATTCTGTCATGTCCAACTCATTGTGATCTAGTTGTTCAGTCATGTTCAACTTATTGTGATCTAGTCATTCAGTCATTCAATCATGTTCAACTCATTGTGATCCAGTCATTCAGTCATGTCCAACTCATTATGATCCAGTCATTCATTCTGTCATGTCCAACACATTGTGATCCAGTCAGTCCATCGTGTCCAACTCATTGTGATCTAGTTGTTCAGTCATGTCCAATTTATTGTGATCTAGTCATTCAGTCATTCAGTCATGTCCAACTCATTATGATCCAGTCATTCATTCTGTCATGTCCAACTCATTGTGATCAAGACATTCAATCATTCAGTCATGTCCAGCTCATTGTGATCCAGTCATTCAGTCATTCAGTCATATCCAACTCATTGTGATCCAGTCATTCAGTCATGTCCAACTCATTATGATCCAGTCATTCATTCTGTCATGTCTAACTCATTGTGATCAAGACATTCAATCATTCAGTCATGTCCAGCTCATTGTGATCCAGTCATTCAGTCATTCAATCATGTCTAACTCATTGTGATCCAGTCATTCACCAGCTCATTGTGATCCAGTCATTCAGTCATTCAATCATGTCCAACTCATTGTGATCCAGTCATTCCGTCGTGTCCAACTCATTGTGATCTAGTCATTCAGTCGTGTCCAACTCATTGTGATCTAGTCATTCAGTCGTGTCCAACTTATTGTGATCTAGTCGTCCAGTCATTCAGTCATGTCCAGCTCATTGTGATTCAGTTGTTCAGTCATTCAGTCATGTCCAACTTATTGTGATCCAGTCATTCAGTCATGTCTAACTCATTGTGATCCAGTCATTCAGTCATTTAGTCATGTCCAACTCATTGTGATCTAGTGGACCATCTGGTCAATGGGTTTTTCTAGGCAAAGATACCGTGAGATAGTTGTAATTACTATCCCATTTTATAGATGAGGAAACTGAGGCTAAGATAAGTCATGACTTCTCTAGGGTCACATAGATGGTATCTGTTTGAAGCAGGATTTGAACTCATGTCCTCCCAATTCCAAGTCTGTTGCACTATATTCACTAGTTGTATCTATTATATTATATGCCAGGTACTCTGCCAGATGCTAGAGATATAATAAGTACAATGGATGATGTGTTCCCTACTAGAAAAGAGGTCTCACATTCTAAAGTGGGGGGGGGCACAACAACGACACATATAATGATAGAAATATAAAGAAAGCAAAAATGAAGTTGTTAAATACAAGGTAGTTTGAGAAGCAGGTCACTAAAAGTTGGAAAGACGGTCAGGAAAGGTTGCCTGGAGCAGGTGGGGCTTCAGTTATCTCTAGAAGGAAGAGAGGAATTCTACAAAACAGAGGCTCGGGACAGAGCTCATTCCAGGCACATGGGACAGCTGGGGTAGAGGCATGAAGATGGGAGATGGAGTGCTGGGTACAAGGAGCACAAAGAAAGGCCAATATGAATGATTCACGGAGTCCATGGGGGAAAGTCATGTTCAATAGTGCAGGAAAGATAGGTTAAGGGCCAGGTTGTAGAAAGCTTTAAAAATCAGAGTTTATAGTTATTATATTTTTATTTTGTTTTATTTATTATTATTATAATTTATATCATTTTATCCATATATGTAAGTGTATATATA
>NW_025350846.1:0-1159 GCF_016433145.1 Gracilinanus agilis
AGAGACAGAGACAGAGACAGAGAGAGAGACAGAGACAGAGACAGAGAGACAGAGACAGACAGATAGAGACAGAGAGACAGAGAGATAGAAAGACAGAGTATGTAGATGTCAATTTACTACAATAGGAAGCTATTTAAAAATACAATTAAAACATGAAAAAGAGGATTATACTGAGAGAAGAGGGAAAGAAGACATTGAGTGCGGTGAATCATCTCAAATAAAAGAGGTACAAAAGAATTATTATAATGAAAAGGAAGATGGAAGAGGGTGGCAGGTAATGTTTGAATCTTTCTTCAGATTTGTCTCAACTTGGGAATAACATACTCCCTCAGTTGTGTGAAAAGAGAATTGGATTCTCTTAGTTTGTTTTTATGTAATCAACTAGCAGCCTTTAATTTCATCAAATCAAGAATTTGAAGTGCACCTACTTAGCACTAGGTAGGAGTGTTCACAAGTCACTTACTAGATTATACCTCCAAAGGCCACAAGCACTGCCCTCCCCCCATCCTGGCAGTGCTAGGCAAATTGGGAGGCTGTGATTGGTTCCTGTGAAGTTAGGGAGTGACAGGAAGTGATGTCAAGAAAACTGTTTTAAAAAGGCCAGCCTGAGTATTCATTCACTCACTGCATCTCTGAACCAAGCTGAAAGGAGATTCTTCTTGGATTCATTTATGCATTAGTGAGCTGGGTTGGAGGAAGACTTTGGAAGCAGTCATGTTGTCCTAGACTTGTCCTTGACTGGAGATTTCTATGCTGGAGAGGCTTGCTGGGTGAGTGACTCAGGCGTAAGGAAGAGGTGTGCATTGGTGCACTCCTGGATGAAGTTACCACTGAGATTTCTGCTTGGAGATTGGCACTTGAAGGAACCCCTGCCAGGGGCTGAGCCAGACTTCAGTGGAGCAGTACTTAGGGATGTAGACTAGACAAGGCTTTGTCTCCTTCCTATATTTCCCACTTTCAATATCTCTACCTTGTTGCAAAATAAGAGCTGTTAACAGTCACCTCTGACTTAAGGACTAATATTTTATAAACATTGACAACAATCTAACTTTTATAACTCTCATATTGAATCAAACTTTATTTTTTTTAACATTTATTAATATTCATTTTTAACATGGTTACATGATTCATGCTCCACCTTTCCCCTTCAACCCCCCCC
>NW_025350847.1:0-3011 GCF_016433145.1 Gracilinanus agilis
GGCAGGTGACTACAGTAGGCATCACACCAGCAATGATATGCACAAAAAAAGTACAGGTAGGAACAAGGCAGTTAGATGGCATAATGGATAAAGTACTGATGCTGGAGTCAGGAAGATGTGAGTTCAAATTCAGCCTTAGACACTAAATAATTATGTGATCCTAAACAAGTCAATTAACTTCTGTTGCTTCAGTTTCTTCATTTATAAAATGGGATAATAATAGTACCTGATACTAGGGTTTTTGTGAAGATCAAATGAGATAATATTTTTAAAATGCTTAGTTTGGTATCTGCCCTGTAGTAGGTGCTATATAAATGCTAATAGCTATTACTAGGCATAAAAATGTTATCAAAAATGTGTGATTGGAAAGCAAATGAGGTGGTGATTCAAGGAGAACAAGGAATTACAGAGGGCTGGATCACCTGCTTTCTTGGTGCTTTTAGTATGTATAAAAGTCCATAAAAAGGCCCTCTAAGGTATTGGGTCTTACTTTAAAGTAGATTTTTTTTTGGAAAAAATGGGAAAGAATCATGTAGGTTGAGAAAGCATTGATGGATTGTGATTTGTACCATGTGACGGATTATTTACTTCAGTGAGATCATGGATCTGTTAGAATGTTATAATGATTTTCTTTCTTCCTTCAAAGGTAAAGCAAGGTTATTTTTGAAAAATGCCACTAATTGGTCTTTGAGTTAGTGTATTTGGTTTCTCCTGATGGTGGGCAGATTGGACTTGGGACAGTTTCCAAAGTTTTCCCACTGTCTTTGACCTGGGAAATCAACAGCTGTCTGATTCTTTTCTTACTGAAAACCCTTGATGAATGAACAAATGATCTGTTAATGTTTGTTAATGCTGTGATTTCAGCTGCATGGTTGAGAGAGAGCAGGCATACACCCACTTAGCAAATAAGCAATGCAAGTGTGAAAAGATGCTTATTTCCTATTGAGTACTCTGTTATTATATAAATTCAGTTTGTCCTAATATCAAAGCTGAGCAATTTGGTTTATGAGGATGTACCGGGCCCGAGACATGGGGAAAATTAAAATATAAAATCATACATTATAGTATCTCCATGACACATTTTAGCAATCTGCTCCATCATGTTTACTTGCAAGATTACACTGCTATTTCCTGATGCATACACTCCAAGGTCTTCAGTAATACCTCTTCCATATGGTCCATTCTGCGCCAACAGTAAAATCATCATAGAGTGAATGATTATTCACTAATAATACTATAATGGCCCTTCCTGGGTTCCTTTTCATCTTCCTATAATATTGCAAATCTTAGATAATTGATCCCCAGTAGAGCTCGAACAAAGTGATTTTGGACAACTTTCTTAATCAGAGATAAATTCCATGAAAGGTTTCAAAGACTACTGCCTTGATTCCTTTTGCTATCTCAGGATGGGGCAACCCTTTAGGCTGACTTTTATCTTCAGCCTTGGGTCTTTGTCCATTGCTCTGGGACCACGGAGAAAAGAAAGTCCATTTATTACTGCTGAGGAGAAATTGAATGCTTCCGGGCTATAAACTAAGTGTTTCTAGCCATTTTTGTGTCACATCCATTGAATTTTGCCTTCTCTCTTACCTCTTACTTACTTACTTACTCTTACCTCTCATGCTGGTTTGATCCCTATGGTCTACAATTAGCAACTAACTCCTTGCCTGAAAAACCTCTACTGTTAGCCAAACTCCTGGCTTGGTCCAGTCTAGCTAGTCCTGTCTTTCTACTACACAGCAATAATGTTAAAAAATTTTAAACCCTTTCCTTCTGTCTTGGACTCAATACTGTGTATTGGTTTCAAGGCAGAAGAGCAGTAAAGGCTGGCAATGGGGATGAAATGACTTATCCATTTTCATACAGCTAGAAAGTATCTGAAACCAGGTTTGAACCCAGAATCTCCCATTTTAGGAACTGGCTCTTGATCTACTGAGCCACCTAGCTGTCCCCATTCATGTCCATTTAAAATTTTTTTTATTGATTTCGCACTGAACTTACCAAACACCAAAAAGAAGAGCACATCCATAATCAAAGTCAAAAAGGGAAAAAAAGAGGATGTTATGGGAAACTGCATTTGAGACCCATAACATTCATTTATACAAGCTCTCCAAACATCACTGCCATATAGTATAAGAAGGACAGCTTCAAAAGTATCATGTTAAATTCATTATATATGTTTTTTATTAAAGAAAAACATACATAACATAAATTTGTAGTTTCCTATCTAATCCTCTGAATAGGCAGAAAGGCCTGAGTGAGGTCATGGAGAGAGAATAGCACAAAGCAAGTTCAGGAGACCAGTTTTGCATTTTATAGATGATCAGTGAAGTCCGGAAATATTAGAGCTTGCTTAACATGACACAGAAAGTTGCCCTGCTCCCAGTCAAGTGTTTCCTTATATGTTTTTTCCACAATCCAAAAGAAGGGCTGCAAAGATTTTTTTAAGTCCCAGTGTTAAGGAAAGTGGGTTGTTCTTTATGAGAGAGCTATATCATGAACTCTCCTGTGAGACAGGTAATAGGCAGCTTATTATCCTTACTTTAAAGATTAAAACACTGTAAAACACTGTCGCAAAGAGAAGTACTTTTTCAAAACTGCTCTTTATCTTCTTTATCAGTGAAGTTTGGATGATAGACTGTGTAATGATAAGGTAAAGAGCCTCTCTTGAGGTGAAGAACAAGAAACTTGAGCTGAATTTTCCATTTTCATTAAGACAGAAATTTTAAACAAATCATGATGAAAAAAATCATGATAGAGAAAGAGAGATGGAACAGACATATGCAGAGAGAGGAGAAAGATAGAGAAAGTAAAATATGGAGGAGAGAATACAGAAAGAAAAAAGGAAGAAGGGAGACAGAGTTAGAGAGGCAGAGAGAGTGAAAGAGAGATAGAGACAGAGAGAGGCAGAGAGGCAGAGAGATAGAGACAGAGAGAGGCAGAGAGGCAGAGACAGAGGGGGGGAGGAGAGAGAGAGAGAGAGAGAGAGAGAGAGGGAGAGAGAGAGAGAG
>NW_025350848.1:0-5373 GCF_016433145.1 Gracilinanus agilis
GAGGGATGGGAGAAGGAGAGAGAAAAGAGGTAAGGGAGGGAGAGGAAGAGAGAAGAGGGTGAGTGGAGGGAAGAAGAGGTAGAAAACAGGAAAGGGTTGAGAAGGGGGTATGGAAGAAGATTGAGGATGAGAGAGAGTGGGGGGGAGAGAAGTAGGAAGAGGGAAAATAGGCAGAGAAGAGAGTGGAAGATTTTAGAAAAAATTCCTTTTCTCTTAAAAAAATTTTTTTTTAAGTATTAGGGAAGGAATGTTTTTTCCTGTTTTTTAGATACTTAATATGTACAGAGACTTTTGGGTAATGAGATAATGAAGCCAAGGGCTTTGGTTAGAGTTGTCGGTGAGTCAGGTTACAGGTAGTGCTACAGACTACCCCAATCTGTCTCTCTCTTCCCCCTACCCCACTCCCAATCACCTAAGAGAGTCTGTCATGCCCCAAAGGAAAAAGTGAAAGGGGGCACAAAACTATCCTCCCAGTACATAAGGGATCACGGTGCATCAGGAGGTGTCCCAGAGTGTGTATTAGGCTGGGAGTCGGGAAACCCATGTGATGATCATAGATGAGAAATGGCAACGAATGTGGTATAGTAGAAAGCCCCAGAAAGAGTCAGAAGACTCTGGCAGTTGTCTTCTGTCTATATGATCCTGAGCAATTCCCTTTCTCTCTCTGGGCGTCAGCTTCATGCTTTATAAAAATGAGGGAGGTGGGCTAGATCAGGGGCTCAGAACCTAGAGTTTGTGAATTTGTGTTGGTCAATATTTTGATAACTATATTTCAAGAGAATTGGTTTCATTTGCCCAAGTTCAGATCCAGCTTCAGACATTTACTTGAGCTGGGCAAGGCACTTAATCTCTGCTTGCCTCAGTTTCCTCAACAGTAAAATGAGGATAAAAATACCACCTACTTCCCAAGGTTGTTGGGAATATCTAAGGAGATCTTATTGGTAAAACACCTTGTACATGTGCTTGGCATATAACAGATTCTTTAAAAAACAAAACAAAACAAAAAAAACAACCCCTACCTCCTGTCCTAGAATTAATATAAGTATTGGTTCCAAGAAAGAAGAGTAATAAAGGCTAGGTAATTGGAGTTAAGTGACTTGCCCAGGGTCACACAGCTAGGAAGTGAGCCACCTAGTTGCCCCTGTATAACAGGTTCTTAATAAATACTTAATCTCGGGCAGCTAGGTAGCCCAGTAGATAGAGCATCAGGCCTGGAGTTGGGAGGTCCTGGGTTCAAATCTAGCTTCAGATACTTCCTAGCTGTGTAACCCTGGGCAAGTCACTGAACCCCATTTACCGAATCCTTGCCCTTCTGTCTTAGATTTGATACTAAGACAGAAATTAAGGGTTTTAAAAGAAAAATTTAAGTTCCTCCCCTTGTATGGATTGTATTTTATTCATGTAACAACATTGTTCTGAGAAGGGTCCACCAGAATACTACTGAAAGGATCCACAAAAAATGATAAGAATTCCTGATTTTATTCATTATCCTATTTTTCTAGATCATGGGCTGAGCTGGCTAAATGAATTGCTGAAGGGCACTAGGGGAGAAGGTAGTCCCTTTGAATCAATTATTGAGTTATTTATTAAGCATCTACAAGTGGGGAGCTCTGGACACAAAGAGAAAAAAACAACAACGAAGAAAAAAGAAACAACAATAATAAAAAATTTAAGAAAGAAATGGTCCTGCCTGCCCTCAAGGAGCTTACATTCTATTTCTCATTTTCTGGTAACCATGGAAGGAGGCATGGACAGCCAAGGGGAGACCAGAGCTGGAGAAGCCACAGGAAAAGGGGTCATCTCCTTACCTTGATGATCTCCTGAGCAATCTGCCTGGTTTTATTGATGTCCAGGCTCGTCTTGGGGTCCCTCACGAATGAGTGAAGCGTCCGTCCTTTACAGAAACTGAAGAAGAATAAAGGAGAGATGGAGGAGAGAAAGACCCCATGAGCAGCTGTCTCCCTCCGTACAATGAGAGGACTGGCCCATAGAAACTCAAAGGCTTCTTCTGGTTCAATATTTTCTGAGAGGTGGGCAGAGTAGTCCAATGAAAAGGGAATTGGTTCTCAGTTTGAATCCCATTTGAACCTTCCTTATTTACTAGTCCTTCTCCCTTAGGTAAGTCACCAAAAACCAAACAAACAAAGAAACAAACAACAACAACAACACCGCCTTGTGACTCAGTTTCCTCAAATGTAAAAGGAAGGGCAAATGTGGGAAGATCCTTGGCTTAGGAGGTGGAGTTACCTGGTAATGATGGCGAGGTGGGGAGGATTCATACAAGCCCCCATGAAGAGCACGACGTTCTCATGCCGAGTCTGCCTGTAATTCATCACCTCCTTCTTAAACAGCTTGAGATGGTCCTGGTTGTTGCCGTCGATCTCCAGAAGGCGGATGGCCACCTCCCCGTGCCATCTGCCCCTGTGCACCTTCCCCCACCGGCCCTGCCCGATGGGCTCCCCCAGCTCCACCTGCTCGAAGGGGATGTCCCACTCCTGCAGGTAGACGCTGGTCTTGCTGGCTTTTCGAGAGATCATCCCCTTCCACGGCTTGCGGGAGTAGGGGAGGTCGTCCAGCTCGTCTTCGTCATCTTCCAGCTCAGACTTACTCGCTTCTTGTTCCTCCACCTGAGGGGAAAAAAACAAAAAAACCAACTCTGAGTTGGAGAAGAGGCTGCACGGTCCAAGGAGGGAGCCGTCAGACCTGACTGTTATGTCAATCCAGGATCTGCCTGTGAGTGACCTTGCCTAAGTCCTATGCCCAGTCTGGGTCGGAGTCCATGAGCCTTCAGGCTCCTTCCAGCTCCAACATTCTGTGTTCCATGATCCCTCAAGGACTAAGGAGAACTATCTGAGAATTATATAAGTTTTTGCTAGTGGACACAGCAAAGAGGAAAAACGATCAATTTATTTTTGTTTTGTAGATATTTTTGGTTTATTATTAAACTCCTTCTGCCTTTAGGCCATTAGTAAATCAAAGTCTCTCTCCTTTTCCCAAATCATATCTCATATATCATCATCATATATTATATATGATATCATTATATCATATACCATAGATTTATTATAATTATATTGTTAATATACTAATTATGTAATATACCATTATATATTATTTATATTACTACATTATAATAATGCATACTTGCTTATACATTTTAATATTGCATATGATATAATATACATGTTATCTATTATATCATGTACAATATATCATATATGACAATATAATTAATATATGATGATAATGATAAAGCAAACATTTACATAGTGCCAAACATTGTGCTAAGCACTTTACAATTATTATTTCATTTGATCTCACAACAACTCTGGGAGGGGGCAGCCAGGTGACTCAGTGGATTGAGAGCTGGGCCTAAAGACAGGGCTCAAATCTGGCCATAGATACTTCCTAGCTGTGTGACCCTGAGCAAGTCACTTAATCCTGATTTAAGACAAAAGGTGAAGGTTCAAATAAACATACAAACAAATAAATAAAAACACCTGCCTCCTAGGGTTGTGAGGATCCAATGAGATAATATATGTAACCTGCTTTGCAGTTCTTAAAGAGCTCTATAAATGTTAGTTATTAATATTAAGGAAAAACATTTAAAGAGAAGCAAAATTCATCCATTTTCTAATTGTTTTTCTTTCTGTGGCCATTAGCTTGGAACCTTCTGTAACATATAATTGGAATCAGTGAAGCTCCCTTTCCTTAGACTCTGAGTACAACTTCATTTCTCAACTTTCCTGCAGGAGCAGAAAGCAGCATTATACCCATTATTTTGACAATGACATTAAGACATGCATGGTTGGGGTAAGGGAGCTGTGATTGCCCCAGGAATCTCTGCGGTGCCATTTCCAAGCTCACCTCTCCTTCATGGTCCTCAGACACATTGGCTTTCAGTTGGTCATTGACCCTAGGGAGAGAAGGGTTGATCAGAGAGAAGTTAAAGGTAGATCACTCTGGCTTTCCTGGGGATGGAAAGCTAAACCATAGGCAATTTGGGATTTGGATAAAATCAAGATTTCTAATGTCAGATGTCTATGGCCAACTTACTAAATGTTTCTGGAGAAAACATTTTTAATTCACCTTTGTCTTCCCAGTTTCCTTCTGAAAGATATGACAGTGTTCAGGTCTATTTTGGTATACTTAGGGTGCTAAATTTTTTTTAAGCCCCACAGCAGTAAAATGGGGAGTTTGGCATTTTAATCTCAATTCTGCTACTGACTTTTGTTTTGTGACCTTGGGAAAGTCATTTCCCCAAATATAGGATTGTTTCTTCCTTAAAAAGAGGGAGCTGATATGGAGAACAATTTATACAATAACAGCACTTCAAAGGAACTTTGAAGGATTTAAGAACACGGATCGATGCAATGACCAGCACCAGTTCTGGATTCAGTGATGGAGCAAAGCACTCTACTTCCAGAGAGAGAGGATGATGGACTGAAGAAGTAGACTGAGAAACATACTTTTGGATAAGGCCAATGTGGGCATTAGTTTTGTTTGACTATGAATATTTATTCCAAAGGTTTCTTTTTTCCTTTCTTTCTTTTAAATTGTGTGTGCAGTGGAGGGAGAGATAATAAATGCTTGTTCAATGAAAAATAAAAATTAAAAAACATAAAAAAGTAAAATGAGGGACTTGAGTTAGATTATTAGGATTCTTTCTAGCTCAGACCTTTTATTTTCTTTCTCTCACATCGCATCCATAGTATGCCACAAAACCCTCCAGTGTTACACTGGGAAATAAAGAAATACCACTACTTTTCCCTGGTTAGATGAATCAACATTAGTCCAGTGAGGCAACAGAGAAATATTATTACTTCTCTCCAGTTGGCTGAATCAACATAAGGCCAAAAAACCATTTTCGGTGACCAAAGTGTATAACTTGTTCAAATGTCTACACTGACAATGAAGCTTGACTTTAATCTTCTGGCACAAATACCCAAGTAGGAATAGGAAGCATAACCCACAAATAAGTTTCTTTGAAGATATCTGGAGTTTATTCCTTATCAATTTTGAAAAGGGGGTGGAGGAAGAAAAGCAGATTAAGAAATTCCCTGTTAGCTAGAAGAAGGGAAATGATGGTAAGGTAGATGCTTACCGAGTTTCTTCAGCTGCATCAGGGACTTGGGGTGCTTGAGGTGGGGTAGAAATGTCTAGAAAAAAATTTTTAAATGCAACACTAAGAACAAGGAGCCATGTTTCCCATTTACTGAAGGTCAAAGGGGCAAAGCAGGGGGGAAAGGGGGAACCTTTGTTTGAAAATAATTACTAAAATAAATTTGCTCATCTGTAAAAGAAAAGAATTGGACCAGTTGGCCTCAATGGTACTTATCAGACCTTACAGCTGTTCTGCCTTGGAACTAATAC
>NW_025350849.1:0-2613 GCF_016433145.1 Gracilinanus agilis
TGGTATTCCCTTCACCTGTGCCTCCTGCTCCAGTTCCAGCTCCAGCGCCCCCGGCGACCGAACCTGGCCCCGGCCCCGGGCCAGCCCCGCTTGCGCTGTCCGGACACACCGTGCCGAAGACCTCGTAGGCCGGCCGCGGTGGAATGATGCCGTTGGCTGCGGCCAAGGCGAGCCCCTCCGCCGTGCCGTAGAGCAGCTGCAGCTCTCGGGCCTCGTTCTCCTCCTGCGCCTGCTGCCGGCGCAGAGCCACCTGCGCGGCCATGACCCGCTGGCGCTCAGCGATGAGGGTGCACTTGGCACACAGGCAGTCCTTCCAGCGGCAGTAGCGCTTGTGGCCCTTGAGCGCAGACACCACGCCGTGGTTGCGGCACCGCGCGCACTTGGGCGTGCGTGGGTACTTCTCAGCGGCTCGCAGCAGCAGAGGCGGAGCCCGTAGCAGGCCGCCCGCCACGCTCACCGGCAGAGAGGCGGCCGCGGCGGCGGCCGCAGCCACAGACGCCACAGACGCCACGGAGCCCGGTGCCACCGGGGGCCCGGCCGCCGAGGGCACGCTGGGTAGCTCCGAGCGCAGCTCCATCGAGGCCCGCCTTCCACGCCTGCCTGCGAAGGGACAAGAGAAGACAAACCCTCGCCCAGTTGACTTGGCTCGGAGGCCTGGGGGCGGGAAGGAGGAGGAGAAGGACCCCAGGGCGGAGGGGCAGGAGACCGGCCTGGGCTTTTCGCCTCGTTGGGCCTGCTTGTTCGACTGGAAAATAAGGAGGTTGGACAAGGAGACCTGAGCTCCTTCTGCCGCGGGCAGTAGGCGTCTGCTAAGTCAGGCGCCTCGAACACGGAGTTTGGAACTAGACTATTCTGAGGCCCAGGTTCGAATGTCCTCTATCTTTAGATTTTGAGTTCTCAGACCATTTCTAGCCTGGACAAGTTTTCTAAGGCCTTCCTAACTCCAGGTTTGGGGTCCTCTATGGTTTCTTCCAACTTTTAAATTATGCCTTCTCTGCCCTACGGGGCCTCTGAACTCTCATATGCTGAATTTAAATTTCCTTGTTCTTTCTTGTTTCCTAGGCCCACTTGACGCACCCCAAATCCCAAGGATAACATCCCTCTCAAGTCTTAAGAGACTGAGGGGAAGAGGGGGGATGGCCTGCCTGTGAAACAAATTACACAGGAGAAGGGGAGGGGGGGGCGCCTCTGAACCTCAGTTTCCCTATCTGTAAAATGGTAAATCTGTACAAGATGGAGTTCCAAGGCCCTTGCCAGTTCTGACATTTTTTGCACATCGTCCCTGGCCTGGAAGCCGCCAGAACTAGAAACAGCCATAGAATCCTTTTTCGGCCTCAGGCCCTTAAATGCCTTCTTTTCCTGAATTCTGTGAGCCTTATAGGAAGACGGAGAACTGGAAAGGAAACCCTTGCACTGGGGCTTTCTTCCTCTTGCCCTCCCCAAAATCTGCAATTGGGGTGGGGGTGCCAGGTTTAGCTCCCAGTCACTTCTGAAAGAAAGAGAAGGGCTTCTCCCAGCCCTTCTAGCTCCGGTCCAACCTGCGACCAGCAACCAGCCCTCGCCTCCCCCATTGCCCCCAATTCCTTGGGGTCTCCGCTTCCTTCTCCCCCCTCCCCCACAAGCCACAAAGCCAAGGTCTATTCGCACTCATGCGCGCCCCTTTTTTCAGAGTCCCAGGACCCCCACAAAAGGCTGGAGGAGGTGCTTGGCTAGCGGCCCCCTCAGCCCCTTCTGACCTGACCCCCTCCCGGCCCCGACCCCTGGCCTCCGCGCGCGCACCTACCTGGCTGGGACTCCGAGACGCCGCCGCCGCCGCCGCCGTCGGCCGCCACACACCGGACTGCAGATTAGACTTCCCGCTCGGTTTGCTAGGCTCGGGCCGGGGCCTGGGAGGGGGCACTTACGTAGGCAGTTCCCTTATCTGTCCATCTCCACTCCCTGGGGCCACTAGCGCCAACTTGCAGCCCCCCCGGCCCTCCCTTTCCTTCCCTAGTTGGCTCCCTACTCCCCTTCTCCTGGCCCTCCCCCCAAGAACAGAAATAAAGAAACCCCTCCCCACGGGGAGAGTGGGGGGCGGATGGCCTGGCCGGGGGGAGGGGGAGACCTCAGGAGGCCCGGGCCGGCTTCGGGGACCCGGGGGAGGGCAGAAGTCGCAGCCAGTGGCCGCTTGGAGCCTGGGAGCGCCGCGGCCCTGTCGGAGGCTCCCCCAGGGCGGAAGACGGTGCCCGAGCCCGAACCGGGAGCCGGAGCGAAGCTGGAGCCGGAGCCAAGGGTTGCCGCAGCAGCAGCCGCCGGCCCCGGGCCGAGTTGCCAGGCGCTGCCCGACGGAGTCTCAATGAGTCGCTGGCCCGCTCTATTGTTGCTCGTTACGTTTCCATTAGACGGAATTTGACAACAATGTGGCGCTTGCTATTGGCCAGGGGAGGCAGGCGGGCCTCTGATTGGCCACCCCCTTGGTTCCCCCCCTCGCCCCCGAGTGAGCGCCCGGGGAGGCTAGCGTTCGCCTGGGTCCGGCCGAAGGACTCTCAACTCTAAAAGCTTCCCAGTGTTCTTAAGAGTCGGGGCGGGGGGAAGGGGAGGAGTGGGAGGGAAGGAGAGGGGAAGGAAAGAGGG
>NW_025350850.1:0-5674 GCF_016433145.1 Gracilinanus agilis
ATATATATATATATATATATATATAGTTGCTGTTAAGTCATTTCTTGGCAAATACACTGGAGTGGTTTGCTATTTTCTTCTCCAGTGAATTAAGGCAAACAAAAGTTATGTTAATGAGTGTCTAAAGTCAAATTTGAACTCAGACCTTCCTGACTCTAGGCTTCAGTGCTCTATACTCAAGCTTTATGCTCAGCCACCTCTCTCTCTCTCTCTCTATCTCTCTCTCTCTCTCTCTCTCTCTCCTTCTCTGTCTTTCTTCTGCCCCCCCCAACCCTAGAATTTTGATTATATATTTGTGTATCTATTCCAAATGTGATGTTAGAGATAATTAGGAATTCATGAGACTGGAAAAGTTATCCCAAGATGAACCTGAGTCAAGCCACACAAAACACCCTCAGTTAATTGTACATGGGAGAAGTGGAAGCTGGTACAGAGAAAAGGAGTCAGAATGTTGGTGAAAGACTGCTTTTAGAGATGCTTCCAGGATAAGGGTAAGACAAAGGAAATTATTTTAGCCCACTCTGGAAGCTTCCTATGTAAACTACTTCTTGCTAAGGAAGTACTAGTGTTGGCTCCACATTGCTAAAAGTCTTTTTCAGCAACTTATTCATTTAGTACCTAAGGCAATTTCCTAGTAATTCCATCCCAGTTTTAGGTCTGTTGATTTTATTCTTTATTAATCTTCACTTACCACTTCTCCTGTATATCATTTTTCAATTGGCTCCTAGAGAAACTGGAAAGTTTAATGAAAAGAACTTGAGAATCTGGCTTTGGAATCAGGATGTGGGCTCGAGTCCTATTTCTTTCACTTATTATCTCTCTGAAAGTCCCTTAACTTTTCTGGGTTTCATGTGTAAAATAGGATGCTTAGACTCAATGGCCTCTAAGAACTCTTTGAACTCTAAATATATGACTCTATAAATTTTTCTTGTTCAATGAAACTGATCAATTGAGAAGTTTATAGAATTCAGCTCAAATTTTCAATATAAAGAAGGCAGTTTGGTGAAAGAATTAGTCAAGGAGCCTCCTCTATTTTAAGGGCCTGTGACTCCAGACCCTTTAAGAGAAGAAATAATGTTTTTCCTCACATTTCCTGGCTCATCATGACACCACCCTAGTGTAGAACTCCGAAAAAAAACCCAAAAAATGTATACATTTAGTCTAAGTATGGCTCTTGTCTATGGAGTTCCCTATAAAGGATGAAGAGGGTACCTTATAAAAGGGTACCTACTATACTAGGTAGTACATGAAGCATAACATATCTGTGTATTTCTTCCACAACAAAATAAAATTTTAAAACCTAAAAGTCTGATAAATTGCCTTCATAAATACTTAAAACCAATAATCTGGTCCTGGTTTAGGAATAGAATGGTGGGCTAATGGATCAGATCAGGTACAGTTGAAAATTACAATCTAGTGTTTGATAAATCCAAAGATCCCAACTTTTGAGACAAGAGACCAATATCTCATGCCTTTGTACCAAAATAAGATGAAAATAAGTATATGATTTAGACATAAAGGGTGATACCATAAGTAAATTAGGGGAGCATGGAATAGTTTACCTATAAGAGCTATGGAAAAAGAGAAGAATTTATGACCAAACAAGAGACAGAAAACATTATGAAATGTAAAATGGATAATTTTGATTATATAAATTTAAAAGTGTTTATACAAACAAAACCAATGTAGCCAAGATTAGAATGAAAATAACAAACTGGGGAACAATTTACAGCAACTTTCTCTGATAAGGGCCTCATATCTCAAATATATGGATAACTACATCAAATTTATAAGAATGCAAGTAATTTCTCAACCAACAAGTTATCAAGATATAAATAGGCAGTTCTGAGATAAGGAAATCAAAGCTACTTATAATTACATGAAAAATGTTCTAAAGCACTGTTTTTTTTTAATTAAATCCTTACCTTCTGTCTTAGAATCATTGCTGAGTGGTCCACAGTCTGAATGTAGATCAACACCTACTATTTTAACTTCATTTTATTTGTGTGTGTTTCTACTTTTGGGTTTTGGTTTCATATGAATATTTTCTTACAAAATGACCAATATGGAAGTATGTTTTGCAAGGTCATACATGTAGACTAGATCATATTTCTTGCCAGCTTGGGAAGAGGGAGGGGAGGGAGGAAGGTTGACAATTTGGGTCTCAACATTTCAGAAAACATGTTGAAAATTGTCATTGCACATAATTAGGAAAGAAAAAATTAAAAAATATTAATGAAAAAGTTAAGTACTTAAACCATGACACAAGAATTCATCACCTTTATTATACATCATTGGAGGGAGACTCCTGAGAGATGGAAGACTTATGGAATTGCTGAATAGATATTTTGCCTTTAAATTGGATCAGTATTGTCTGAGCAATTCACAAAGTCCCAGTGTTTTGACCATGAAACAATGGCTTAGGGTTTTACTGTTCCTTCTTTCAGTTGTAGCAACCTCTTGGAAGTAATCTTTTCCTGGAAGAAATATGTAGTTGTCCCACTTCCCAAAGGAAAACAAATCCTGACTCATGAGTTCCAAGTCTCTCAAACTGACAAGTTAGCCAAAGAGACTGAAAACATCCATCTTTCTGGACTTTTGTTAGGTGAAATATGTTGGAGGAAGGAGAATCAAGGCTCAAGAAGCATTTAGGGATCCAAGAGTCCATCTTTGCTATACTGTGGCAAGCACATATTATTTGCCATACCATTGCTGAAGGTCACTGTGGCTGCTGCAATGAGTTTGGTGGGGTGGAGGATCATGTAGAGGCAAAGAAGAGATATCTTTTCTGACCTCTTTCTGGAAATTGAAGGGAGAATTGACCTACATGTGTCCCTAAAAAAGGGTCCCCAGTGACCCACAAAGATGAGTCAGAGTTTTTCCATACCTCTTCATTTCTGCTGTGGCTATTTCTTATTTGGTCATCAGTTATCTTCAACAGAGGCCACAGGCATGGAGACACATAGTGACCAACTGGGAACTATTGGTCACTCATGCCCTATAGCAAGGGGACAGAGTATGCATCTCCCTGGGAGGGGCCAGAACTCATGTCATAGTCCAATTGAAGTACAATAGGATAGGGTGGCTCCCCTAATTATGTCTATGTCACTGGCTAGGAGATTGGGTTGGAAATTAATACAACTAGGCTTTAATCCTGATTCCATCATTTAATAGTCTATATAAATCTGGGCTACTCATTTAATGCTCTGTCCATTAGCACATCCTGTGACTTATGGTGTATCTCCCCTCTTCTCAAAGAAATAATTGCAACAATCCTAGTAACACATTTTTAAAAAAATAAGCAAAAATTACAAGATGTGTCAATACTTTCTTTCCTCCTGTCAAAAAATTCAAAAATAAAACATAGCATCCATATAATTACTAAAAATATGGTCAAATTCTTTCTTAAAAAATAAAATAAAAACAAACTACTACTTAGCTTAGCTGATTTAAGTGAACTATTTAGGGCACATAACTTTAGATTCATCATAAACTATATGGACCAGAAAACTTTAAACTGCAAAGGGTTAAAAGTACATTATAGCTCTCTTGTAATAAGAACTCACATTTCTATAGTTTCTTATGTGAAACACTTTCTTTATAGCAATCCTATGAAAAAAGTGATATTAGTATTATTATCCTGATTTTTTAATAGATAAAGGGATCATAGATTTAGAACTTGAAAGCAGCTTTAGAAGTTATCTGGTAAATCCAACAATCTTATTTTTACACAATAACACAGTTTATCAGAGTCTGGATATGGAGTTCCAACCAAGGTCTCTTGACTCTAGGCCCATTATTCTCTCTAGTTGGTTACAATGGCGCCTGATGAGTGATTATATGAATAATTCTCCACTAAATTTGTTTTTATCTAGTACTTCTCTTTCCAGAGAAAGTTTTTTATACAATGATATCACAGAAATTAAGCTAACAATGGACATCATAAAAATTCTACAATTTATTCATGGCAAAAAGTATAAGGCATTGAATTAAAATAAACAAAACTGTTAAGCACCTACTGTGTGTGTTTCAGGCAACACAAAATTAATAAAAATTTTCATTACAGTGGCCTGCCTTTTATAGATTAGATTAATTTCAGTGGCAATCTAGATACATATCCAGAATAACTAGATAGATACATTTAACTCAATTCAAAAGATTTAATAACTGAAACAAATCTCTAAGGCTAGGATGCATTTATGGGTTATACTGTTATTACTTTAATTTATTAAAGGAAGCATACAGCCTTGTTTATTCAAGTTGATAAGGGATTATTCTGTCCCAACTCTTTTTAAATTTATGTCCTTAGATTATACTGTTTATTGATTTTTTTAAGCAAAAGGAACATGTATGTTATAGTTACAAGAAGTGAGCCAAATTTAATTGTTGTTGCCGGCAATGCATGCCATAATGCGATTAACAATGATATTAGTGCTTTTATATTTGTTTAATCTTTGATAGCAGGAACAGATGGTTTCCCCAGCAAAGCAGAACACACTTGTTGTGATCACGTATAGCATGTTTGTTTTTTACTCTTAAGGGTTGTTGTTATTCAACACTTACTGACTGTGGGCACTGGGTATGTAGTCTCCTGGAAAGGGAATTTAACAAATGTCAAATCTTAATCGTTGTATGTAATTTTATTCTAAATGCTTTATGCTTTAAAGGAGAAGAAGCAAGAAGTTCACAATGAATTGGCAAGTTTTTCTGAGTTTTGCCTTGAAGTTATAAAATCTTAAAGTACTAAAGTTCAGATACTGTCCAGATATGGACAGTTATTGTTTATTTACTACATTTTTCAATTCAAGATCCCCCTCCAAAGAGAAAACAAACTCCTAGAGAACAGGATCTATCAAATTTTTATGTTTGTATTTCTAGGTCCAGAACTTTGAACATAGATCATACTTAGTAAATCTTTGGTAAAATTAAAAGTATAATTATATATAGCAAAGTTCCACTGAAGCAGTTACTTTCTTACTTACAAAACCTCTGGAGAGAGGGGAAAATAATTTTTTTTCAGAGCAAATATTATATATATATATATATTTGTCTTTGTATTCCTAGGTCCTAGCTTATTTCTTATATCTTTGTACATAGGTACTCATTAAACATTTGTTGAATTGAATTGTATTAAAATATATAGCTTTTTATTTTTTTGGCAGAGAAAATAGTAGCTTTTATAGACCCTTTTCATCTTTGTGTTTTTTTTTAAACCCTTGTACTTCAGTGTATTGTCTCCTAGGTGGAAGAGTGGTAAGGGTGGGCAATGGGGGTCAAGTGACTTGCCCAGGGTCACACAGCTGGGAAGTGGCTGAGGCCGGGTTTGAACCTAGGACCTCCTGTCTCTAGGCCTGACTCTCACTCCACTGAGCTACCCAGCTGCCCCCTCATCTTTGTGTTTTAAATATAATTTTGGATGTTTTTCAGCTTTGCTTTAAAAAATGCAATTAGGGCAAAGTAATATATTTTATGATTTAATAAGAGAATGTAGTCATGACATGAAATAACAAGAAAGTATTCTTCCTTACTATTAATTGTTAATATTTAGGGATGGAGATAGAGAGATAAATAGATAGTCATATTTATCGATGTATGGAGGGAGAGGGTAAGGGGGAAAGAGCAGGGGTGGAGAAAGAGAGAGAGAGAGAGAGAGAGAGAGAGAGAGAGAGAGAGA
>NW_025350851.1:0-5400 GCF_016433145.1 Gracilinanus agilis
GAGGAGGAGGAGGAGGAGGAGGAGTGCACTGATGTATTTTTAGCCTAAAAATAGTTAGGTAAAATATCAAAATTTGGAGTCACTTCTCCTTGTCATTGTTGAATTGCTTTCAGTGGTGTCTGACACACTGTGACCCAATTTGGGGTTTTCTTGGCAACAGTATTGGAGAAGTTCACCATTTCCTTCTCTAGCTCATTTTATAGATGAGGAAACTGAGGCAACTTAAGTTAAGTGATTTGCCCAGGGTCAGACAGCAAAGGGTCTGGGGCTGGAAATGAACTCAGGTCTACCTGACTGCAGGCCTGGCCCACACTGGCACACACACACTGCACAACCTAGCAGCTCTTCATTTCCCTAAAAAGTTAAAAAAAAAGATTCCTTAGGGGAATGGCCCTGGCTGGGTGAAGTCACAGACCTCAAGAACAAGATTCATTTGTCTCCATGCCTCCAATAACAACATGTAAAGAGTTAACAACACCAAACTCAAGAAAGAACCTTGTGAAAAAAGGTCTCTAGCCTTCTTTCCCAGGGATTCCCTCTTCCTAGAACAATCTGGCCACATCCAAACAGAGCCCTGGAACAATTAATACAGCCCATGCATATGAGAGACCTGTCCTCACTTCTTCTGTGCACAAGACAGAAGGACAAATACAAAGGATGGTTTACCCTGCCTAATACAAACATGGGAACACCAAGAACACAAAGGGAAAATTAATTTGTCGTGGAGTGCTGAAGGAACAAAAATAGATTACCACTGTATATCATCCAAATCCCAATGAGCACAGTGCAGTCTCTCACAGTAAACAAAGTTTCCATGGCTGCAAGGCCAAAATCAAGAGCAAGAGAAGAAAGTATAATAGGGAGGGCAATACGAAGAAGTGGAAAAGTTTGTCTTTCTCTTCTCAAAATGTCAGTGCCCATTAATCACTATATCACGCCCTGGACTTATTGAAATAAATGCCATTGCAAGTTACTAGCATCTCCTGTTATGTTTGATGCACTTAGGAGGTTTGCTTTCAAGGGACACATTTTGGAATTCAATGTCTGCTTTGCATCAAAGTGTGAGATCTGTAACATCTAGCCATAAACATCTGTTTATGACACCGCATGTGTATTTGATATGCATTTTCATTGATATGCACTAAAAATGGTACTGGCAGGAAAGGGTCATCTTTTCTGAAAAGTAAGAAAACAAAAAACCCCACAACACCTCTCTGGACTGATATAGACTGATATGAATACACAAAAATCAGGCCCACCTAGAGATGTCAGAAGATCTTCCTTCTGTCTAGAAATGAGCCTGGGAGTGGCTGGTAAATTGAGGAGAGGCCCTCTTGTACAAACTGGCATACCAGGACCTCTCAAATATACCCACAATTCTGATCTGATGTGCACTATTTTCTGATTGAAAGAAGTGCAGAGGTTCTCTTAGGTGAGCTAGTTTGCTGATGAAAATGTTTCAGATATGATAGTCTAGGATAGGTAGAATGAAGATATAATTTTTCCTTTCCCTTTTCCATTTGAAAAATCTCTTGCCCCTTCTACTAAATTTTTTTAAACCCTTGCCTTCTGTCTGAGAAATATTGATTTTCAGAAAGAAAAGTGAAAAGGGTTAAGTAATGAGGGTTAAGTGACTTGCCCAGGATCATACAGCTAGGCAGTGTCTGAGACCAGATTTGAACCCTGGTCCTCCTAACTCTAGACCTGGCTCTCTATCCAGTGAGCCACCCAACTGACCCTTCCTCTACCAAATTAATCTCTCTTTGCTTCCATTCAGATCATCTCCAAAACTCTCCTCTACCCAATAGATCACTTCCCACATCCTCATTTTTTAAATTTAATTTTATTTTTATATCCATATTATTCATTCTTGTAAGTGAAAAATCTCATAAAACTAAACCCCCAAAACATATACCCAAATAAACAATTGATAAACTATGTTTTTTTTCGGCATTTCAACTTCAACAGTTCTTTCTCTGGAGGCAAAACCCTCATTTTAGATAGAAGTTAAGATGGATCAAATTACCTGCCTAGGATTGTAGACCTTAAAAGCAACTAAGCCTAAATTTAAGTTCAATTCTTCTGAATCTCAATCCAGTGCTTGTTTTACTTATATGAGGTCTTGAGACTTAAGCTATAACTCTCCTCCCAAATATCCTCCTCCCCTCCTCTCTCTAATCTACCTACCTAAATCCCTTCCACCCACCAGGCTAGCTTAAATCCCAAAGCCTATTAGGGTAGAAAAAGCAATGGATTTGGCCCTGCCACTTTCTATCTATGTGACCTTGAATAAGTCACTTGACTTCTGAGCCTCCTTAAAAATAAGTGGGCCCCATATTAGATGACTTCTAAGGTCTCTTTTTAAAGATACTCTTACCTTCTGCCTTAGAATCAATGTAAGGCAGAAGAGCAGTCAGGGCTAGGCAATTAGAATTAAGTGACTTGCCCAGGGTCCCATAGCTAGAAAGTGTCTGAGGCAAGATTTGAACCCAGGTTCTTCCAAGTCCAAGCCTTGGACTTTTCTACGGTGCTATCTATATCTAGCTGCCCCTAATTTCTCAGTTCTAAAAATGTAGCAGTCCTCACTGTAGCCTTCCTCTGAACTATAGCCATTAGTGCTCATACCATTCTGGCTGAGGCTTGACCCTGTATCCTGCAGAAATTCCATCCTGCCATTTTCTATATTACATTTGTCAGTCTGTCAACATGCAATTATTAAATGCTTACTGTGTCAGGAACTGTGCAAAGCAATGAGTGATACAAAGAAAGATCAAAACAGTTCCTGACATTGCTTGGGAAGTACCTCATAATAATGGCCTTGAAAGCAGGCAAATTTAATCTAAATGCACAGAAGGCATGGAGTATTCTATCCTTGTCCATCTCTAGAGCCTAGCAAGAAACCTTCCTCCAGAACCTGATACTGCCTGGAAAGAAATTGTCTGGCATCTCATTTCCCCCTTCCAACATTTCTCTATTCTGGTACCTAAAATACAGACAGTTGCGGAAGGAAAGCCAACAGACAAGATGTCTGATTCTAACCCTCAACCCAGTGAGGGGAGGGAGAATTTTTATGAAAGCTCTTTGATCATAAGCTACATGACTAGTCATCACCATTCACAACTAGCCAGAAGGCAAAGGAAGAGAGGGAATTAAAAATCCCATGCACAGCTTTATTCAACAGCTGCCACAGAACTCTAATGTGGCTGCCCCTATTCTATCTAGAAGGGGAAAAAAAAAAAAGGTTTCTCTTCTTTTTCAGGCTCCTGATAGAATGTACTGCATTTATCATGCAGCCTGCCCATTCAGCAAAAAAGCTGCCGATAAGCAAGCAAACTCAAGCATCATTAAGATACCAAGGCTCTAAAAACTGTACCACTTATCAGTGTTTCCTCCTTCCCTCTCTTCTTCTCTCCTCCCTCTGCCCCCCTCCCTCTGTTCACCCCAGAGTCATATCCATGGCAGATAAATCAGTGCTTTGAATTCTACTTGTGATGTTGTAACAAGCTGGCAACTGGCATGACATGTAGCAAGGGAGGGCATATGAGCACCTAAATCAGAAATAATGAGATTTTTCTCTTACATGCAGCGTGAAATGAGAGGCGAATGGCAAACCAACTGGAGATAGCAAAGGGGTGGGCAGAAGAGGGAGGAGGACGGGGGCAGATTAACCTAGTTTGCTGTCACAATATTGAGTATCTGTGTATGTGTGTGTATGTGTGTATAAGAGAGACAGACAGAGAGAAGAGAGAGAAAGAAGAGGGAGAAAGAAAGAGAAGAGGGAGGAGAGACAGAGAGACAGAGAGACAGAGAAGAGTGAGAGAGAAAGAGAGAGAAGAAGGAGAAGGAAAGACAGAGACAGAGAGACAGACAGACACACACACACACAAACACACAAAGAAAGAGAGGTGGTGGTGGTGGGTAGAAAATGTGCATATTTGTATACCCACACATACATCCATTAAATTACAAATAACTAGTAGGAGGAGCAGCCACTTGGGAATATGGGCTCATGGGAAAAACCTTTGGTATGCTGGTTCTAGGCTGCTGGTCACTGGACACATCTCAGAACTCGGCACTTGGGAACAGGACAATCATAGGCTCTATGGAGAACCCCAGAAACTGTGCCAGGTAAATCTAGCACAGGATGATTGGTGCTTACAGATTGGAAACATGAGGAGGAAAGAGGAGACAACAGACACACCCAGAGATAGACAGACAGGGAGGGATTGGAGTTGAGGCTTCCAAGGAATCATTACCAAGACTGATTTGGTTTATAGACAGCAGCAGCAACTGCTGAAACCTCACTACATGAAGGATTGGCATTGGGCTGGAGGCTTGGTTCCTTCTTAGGCTGTTTATCCCAGTGGCACTTCGTTCTCCATGCAGTTAGGGATGGGCAGAATGCTGAGTTAAGCTGAAAGGTATTAGCTGTTACCAACTCCATCAGGGCAGCATGTCTGTTTTAGGACCAAGCTGCCTCTTGATGTGGCATGCTTAACCTGGCACCAATTCTGAAGAGTGGAGGATGGGGTGGGTAAGAGGCTTGTTTAAAAGGCACCACATTGTGAGTCTGAGATGTCTTGGGTTGAAAACACCTATAGCATGGTGCTGTGATTATTATGTGTAAACTGGAGAACCCAGACCATTTCATAAGGCCAAATTCAAAATACCTTTACTAATCTAAGCTTCCAGACCAGTGCTTAATTCTTGGGGTGAGTATTCTAACTTTCTTCCTTCTCTTTCTTCTGACCTTTATGGGCTCATTCCTAGGTGGGAAGGGAGAACAAGGAGGCACGTTTCTCTTCTTCCTATTTTCTGGCAGAGTGAAACTATTACATTTTCAAGAGATTTTTGTCATTTTTTAAAAAAATTTCACCCATTCAGGTCCTGATACAAGGTCTTTTTGGTCAGAGTAAGTAAGTTACCAACACTCCACTGGAAGCAAGTTCTTTACTGGCCTTCATGTCCCTGGGCTTAAAGAAAACAAATAATACATCAATTTGGTGCAAAACTTAATTGTCTCAGCACAGAGATTTACATCAAAGCAGACACATTTTAGGGGGTAAGAGGAGAAGAGGGGCAGAGGAGGAGAATTTCAGTGCACATGGGGCTTATATTGCTTATAATTTTCTTTGAATTCCAACTCACTTGAATATGCAGAGGCAAACCCAGCCCAAACCATCAAATCTGGTCCTGTTTCCAGTCAAAACTGCAGAGGGCTGCCAAGTTTTACATGAGTTTTTTGTTGAAACCAGCAGATGAACAGAAACCTCAGAAATCTTGAGAACCATATTCTAGGGGGCAATAGCAGATATCTAAATTGGATAACTCTCTATCCAGTCCTGGGAGAAAGAAAGAAGGGAAAGAGAGAGAGAGAGAGAGAGAGAGAGAGAGAGAGAG
>NW_025350852.1:0-8919 GCF_016433145.1 Gracilinanus agilis
TTTCCCTCCCTTCCCCCCCTCTTCCCCACTCCTCTCTGTCTCTCCCTTTCCTCTCCCTCCCTCTCTCCTTCTCTCCCTCCCTCCCCCCTTCCTCTCTGACTCTGTCTCTGTCTCTTCTTTGGTCAGGTTCAAATGGCCCTGAAGAGCAGCCACATGGCTAAAGTGGAAATAACGATTTCTCCAACTCTGCACATTTAGAACAGGAGCGTTTGGGCTGATGAGACAGACGATTTTTTAACAAACAAACAAACAAAAGCCTTTCCTTCCTTCTTAGAATCAATGCTGTATGTTGGCTCCAAGTCAGAAGGCTGGTAGGGAATGGAGGTTACACAGCTAGGAAGTGCCTGAGACTGGATTTGAACCCAGGACCTCTTGTCTCTAGGCCTGGTTCTCAATCCAATCAGCCACCTAGCTTTCCTCCAGGAGATATGATTTTAAAAAGAAAAGAGTCAAGACATGTTTGTCCCTGGGCAGAAAAGGCCCCTGATTTCCAAGGGCCCACTGTAGACCAGGAGCCTAGAGCCTTCCAAGCTCCTTTGTGGTCCAGTGGAGAGAAGGAGGTCTAGATACCTGCAGTCCGATTGGGTAGTTCCTCTGCTGTTGGCAGGCACGCCAATTCATCCTTTTTCAGCTCTTGGAGAAGGTTGCATTCTGGGTGCACAAGCCCCGACACCTGTGGAGAAGGATGCTCACAAGTGTGTGAAGGGCTCAGAACGCCATGCCCCATCCTGGAGAATGGGCCGTTTCCCCTGCTCTGCTGGCTTGCTCTGGCTGGCCAGAGCAGTCACCCTCTCTCTCGTGGGCAACAAAATCTGGCCAGGCTGATTGGCATCGTGGCAGAGCAGAGCGGGCAGCAGAAACAAAGGCTGGGTCCCTGCCCTTAGCGAGGTGGCCGTCTAGAGGACACCTAACAGGACAGGCATGTACCCAAGGTGAAGAGGCTGGCCCATTAGCATGGGCGCACCAAAGGGTTCTGAGAGGCCAACGCAGGAGCCAGCCACAAGAAGAGTCAGGAGAGGAATCAGTGCATTGTTTGGAGATGGGAAGGGGGCCAGGACCACTGAAGCTCAGGGGCAGCATGGAATGATGGGTTCGGGAGATGGTGGAGACAAAGGCGTGTCTATACTCTTGGGAAGCAGCCAGAAGACGGGGAGGAATTGGAGGTAAGTTAGAGTGGGGACAACAGAAGGGGAGGGCTCCTGGAGAAAGGTGAATGGGAAAGGGTCATTTGTGTTTGAAGAGGCCAGGAGAAGGGGCGAAGATAGGGGCAGAGGCTTCTGGGTGATGGGAAATGAAGACCCATGGAGAGAAGGGAACTCAAGAAGTCTTCTTTCAGTGAAATAAGAGAAGATTCTCAGCTAAGAGAAGGGCGGGGGGGGGGTGGTTTGAGGGTGGCTGAAAGGGTTAGGAAAAGTAGTTGTCATGAGTGGGTTGGTGAATCAGTTGGGGAAATGCAAAGGATTGCCTTCCGGCAGTGAAGGCCCATTTGAGGAGGCGCCCATTCCTCTCACTCTCTTCCCCTCAAAAACTCGGAATCATTTCCCACTTTCCCCCTTTCCTTCAGTCTCTGACACAGAGATGACCCTTCCCTTTGCCAGACCAACCCTTCTAGCTGTGTTCTTCATTACATTCCTCCTGTCTTCTCCAAAAGATGGCACCCCTGATCATCTCCCCCTTTTCTTGACTCTTCAACTTCACCCTCTCCACTGGTTGTTTCCCTACTGCCTTCAGACATGGCCCTTCCACCCAGCCTCCCCTTCCTCTTGTCTCACTCCTCAACCCTTGCGATCTGGCTTCCGACCTCATCACTCAACCAAAAGGACTCTTTGCAAAGTTAACAATGACATCCTAACTGCCAGGTCCAATAATGGTCTTGTCTTAGTTCTCATCCTTCTTGACCTCTCGGCAGCCTTTGGTGCTGCTGGATCATCCTCTCCTGGCGCCTTCTTTCTGGATTTTCACAGCTGTCCTCTCGCCTGCTCCACCTGCCACCATCTGACCTGCCGTTCTTAGTCTCCGGAGTTTGCTGGCTCATTGGCCATGCTGTAGAGAGCCCTAGATTGTGGGGGGTCCTCAAGCTGGGTCCCGGACCCTCTTTTCTTCTCTCCTGCTCTCCATAATCTCACCAGCTCCCAGGGGTTTAACCAGCAACACTATTCAGATGCTTCTCAGCTCTGTAGAGCTGGTCCCAGACTCGCCCCGGAATTCAGGCCACCACTAATTGCCCATTGGACATTTTGAACTTGAAATCCCTGAGACGCCCCCAATTCAGCATGTCCGAAAGCAGACTCATCCTTTCCCCTAAACCTTCCCCTCTCTCAAATGTCCACATTTTTGCCCAAGGCTTTACCATCCCTCTAGTCTCTCAGACCTTTAATCTTGTATTATCTTGGGCTCCTCACCCCACATAGCCAATCAGTTGCCCAATCTTGCCAGTTCTGCCTTCACAACGTAGTGTCCATCTGACCCCTCCTTTCCACTCATACAGCAACCGCTTTAGTTCAGGTCTTCATTCCTTTTCCAGTAGATCATTGCAAGAGCTTTCTAACTAGTCTGCCTGCCCGCCTCAAATCTCTTCCCACCCTGGGCTAGCCTAAAAACTGCCCCCAGAGTAATTTTCCCAAAGCACAGATCTGACCATGGGCCTCCTCTACTCAAGCAACTGCAATGACTCCCCAAAGCCTAGAGGCTAACATACAAAACTCCTCTGTGTAGCCTTATACAGCCTGGCTCCAACATATCATTCTAGTCTCATTGGATGTTACTCATCCTTGCGCACTCCAGAACCCATCTCTTCCACAAGCAATACTCTAGCACCCTTCCCTATGCATTGGTCAAATGGAAAAGGCAGTTCCAAAACTCATGGGAGAAAATTGTTCCTTAAAAATTAGAATTGGGCAAATAAAATCCATGAAACATCAAGAAACAATAAAACAAAATAAAAAGAATGAAAAAATAGTAAAAAATGTGAAATATCTCATAAAAAACCAACTGATCTGAAAAAATAGATTGAAGAGAGGAAATCTAAGAATTATTGGACCCACTGAAAGTCATGATAAAAAAACCTAGACATTGTATTACAAGAAATTATTAAAGAAAACTGTTTTGATATTCTTGAACAAAAGAGCAAAATTTAAATAGAAAGAATCCATCTCCTCAAATAAATCCCCAAATGGCAAGTCCTAGGAATATTATAGCCAAGTTCAAGAGCTCTGAGGTCAAGGAGAAAATATTGTAATCCATCAGAAAGGAACAATTCAAATATCATGGATCCACAGTCAGACTGTCAAAGGGCTTAGCAGCTACTAATAAGGATCAGAAGGTTTGGACCATGATAGTCTGGAAGACAAAGGAACTAGGATTCCTGATGAAAAAACCAGACATAAACAGAAATTTTGATGTCCAAATAAAGAACTCAAGAGAAGCATAAAAAGGTAAATAAGAAAGAAAAAAATTAAGGAATTCAATAAGGTGAAGTTGTTTATATTCCTACATGGAAAGATGATATTTTTAACTCTTAAGATTTTCATCAACAGAGCAGGTAGAAGGAGTATACATAGACAAGAGGATGGAGGAATAAGCTGTTTAGGATGACATGATATGCACAAAAAATCAAGGAGTGAAAAAGAGGATGATAATGAGAAAAAAGGGAAGAGAGAGGTAAAATGGGGTAACTTTTAACACTTAAAATGACATAAAAAGGGGGCATCTAGGTAGCTTGGTGGCCTGAGAGTCAGGCCTAGAGATGGGAGGTCCTAGGTTCAAATCTGGCCTCAGACACTTCTTAGCTCTGTGTGAAGTCACTTAATCCCCATTGCCTAGCCCTTACTACTCTTCTGCATTAGAACCAATAGATAATATTGATTCTAAGGAGGAAAGTAAGGGTCATAATTTTTTTAAAGACACAAAAGAAACCTATTACACTGGAGGGAAGAATGAGGATGGTGACAGGCAATGTTTATACCTTACTCTCATCAGAATTGGCTCAGGGAGAGGATAACAATCATATTCACTGGAGTATAGAATCCTACCTTACCCTATCAAGAAGTAAAACGGGAATAAGAAAGGTAGAGGTCGATAGAGGAGTAATATACGAGAGGGTGAATTGGGAGGGTGATTTAAAGGAAAACACTTGTGAAGAGGATCAGAGTGAAAGGAGAAAGAGTAGGATAAAAAAGGGTAAATAAGATAGATGGAGCAGAATACACAGATGGTAATCATAACTGGGAATGTAAATGGGATGAACTCACCCATAAAACAAAAGTGGAGAGCAGAGTTGATTAAAAATCAGAATCTTGTAATATGTTGCTTTTAAGAAACACATTAGAGGCAGGGAGACACACATAGGGTAAAAATAGATGGAGTAGGATCTACTGTGCTTCAGCCAAAGTAAAAAAAGCAGGAGTAAAATCATGGTCTCAGAGAAAGCCGAAGCAAAAATAAATCTAACTAAAAGAGATAAGGAAGGAAATTACATCTTGATAAAAAGTGCTCTAGACTAGTGATGGGCAAACTTTTTAAAGAGGGGGACAAAGGAAATGCTCATCTGCTGGTCTGTTTCTAAGGCAACTCCTTTGAAGTTTCGTTGTATTGTATCCTACTCATTGTATTTGTCAGATTAGGAATAATGTCCTGAGGTGGGATAGAACATTTCAGGGGGCCACATCTGGCCCTTGGGCTGTAGTTTGCCCATCACTGCTCTAGACAGTAAAGTAATATCAATGCTAAACATATATGCACCAAATGGTATAGCCTCCAAATTTTTTTAAAAAGAAATTAAGTGAGTAGGAAATAGTAAAATTATACTTGTGGAGGACCTCAACCTTCCCCTCTCAGAACTAGATAAATTTAGCCAAAAAGCAAATAAGAAGGAGTAAAGGGAATGAATGGAATTTTAGAAAAGTTAGATTTAAAAGATCTCTAGAGAAAATTAAATGTGAATTAAAAGGGATGCGCCTTTTTTCAGCAATATATGAAATTGATCATGCACTAGGGCATAAAAATTTCACAGCCAAATTCAGAAAAGAAGAAATAATAATTGCATCCTTGTTAGATCATAATGCAATAAAAATCATAATCAATAAGAGTACATGGAAAGACAAAAGTTAATTGGAAACTAAATAATCTAATTTGAAAAAAGGGGTGGGTTAAAAAAGAAATTATAGACACAATCAATAATTACATTAAAGAGAATGTCAATAAGAAGACAACATAGCAAAATGTATAGGCTACAGCCAAAGCAGTCCTTGGGGGGGAAATTTATGTCTTTGAATGCTTACATCAAAAAAATAGAAGACAAGTGGATCAATGAATTGAGCATACAATTAAAAAAACAGAAAAATAACAAATTAAAAATCTCCAATTAAAGATTAAATTAGAAATCCTTAAAACCAAAGGAGAAATTAATAAAATTGTAAGTAAGAGGACTATTGAACTAATAAATAAGACTAGAAGTTGGTTTTATGAAAACAAGAAATAAAATAGATAGAGCTTTGGTTAATTTGATTTTAAAAAGGAAAGAAGAAAATCAAATTACCAGTATCAAAAATATAAAGGGTGAATTCAGTGACAATAAACAAGAAATCAATGCAATCATTAGGAGCTATTTTGTCCAATTATATAACAACAAATGTGACAATCTAGGTAGAATGGATGAATATTTACAAAAATAGAAATTGCCCATGTTAACAAAAGAGGAAATAGGATACTTAAATAATCTCATCTTAGAAAAAAGAAATTGAATGAGCCATGAAAGAACTTCCTAAGAAAAAATCTCCAGGGCTAGATGGATTTACAAGTGAATTTAAAGAACAAGTAATCTCTAAATAAACTATTTGGCAAAATAAGCAAAGGAGTCCTACTAAATTCTTTTTATAACAAAAATAAGGTGCTGATACCTGAGCCAGAAAGAGCAAAAACAGAAAGAAAATTACAGACCAAATTTCCTTCATGAATATAGATGCAAAAATCTTAAATAAAATACTAGCTAAGAAACTTTAGCAATCTATCACAAGGATCATTCATTTTGACCAGGTGGAATTTATACCAGGAAGGTATAATATTGTAAGGTATAAAGCTGTTTAATATTAGGAAATCTATCAGCATAATTGACTATAACAATAACAAAACCAAAAGAAATCTCAATAGCTTCAGAAAAAGCCTTTGACAAAATATAACACCCTTTCCTATTAAAAACACTGAAAAACAGAGGAGTAAAAGGGTTTTCTCTTAAAATGATAAGTAGTACCTACCTAAAACCATCAGCAAGTATTATCTGTAATGGGGATAAGTGAGAAGCCTTCTCAATAAGATCAGCGTGAAGCAAGGATTCCCATTATCACCACTATTGTTTAATATTGTACTAGAAGTGTTAGCTTTAATCATAACAAAAGAAAAAAATTGGAGGAGTTAAAGTAGGCAATGAGGAAAACAAATTTTCACTCTTTGCAGATGATATGATAGAGAATCCTACAGAATCAACTAAAAAATCTAATTTAAGTAACTACTAACTTTAGCAAAGTTGCAGGTTACAGAAATCATCAATATTTCTATATATTACCAAGAAAGCCCAGCAGCAAAAATTAGAAAGAGAAATTCTATTTGAAATAACTCTAGACAATATAAAATACTTGGGAATCTATTTGCCAAGAAAAACGCAGGAATTATATGAACCCAATGACAAAACATTGTTCACACAAATAAAGTCATCTCAACAACTGGAAAAACATTAATTGCTCATGGATAGGCAGAGCTATTATAATAAAAACAAGTCTACCTAAACTTACTAATTCAATGCCATACCTATCAAATTACCAAATAATTATTTTATAGAACCAGAAAAAATAATAGCAAAATTCATCTGGAAGAACAAGAGGTCAAGAATATCAAGGGGACTAATGAAAAAAAAAGTGAAGGAAGGAGATTTAGCAGTACCAGATCTCAAACTTTACCATAAAGGAGCAATCATCAAAACAATCTGGTACTGGCTAAGAAATAGAAGGGTGGATCAATGGAACAGGTTAGGGGTAAATTACCTTAGCAACCTGGTGTTTGATAATCCCAAAGAGTCCTGCTTTTGGGACTCTTTTTTTGTCACTATTTGACAAAAATACTGTTGAGAAAATCAGAAAACAGAATGACTTAGAAATTGAGTATAGACCAATAATTTCTCATATGCTATACTAAGATAAGGTCAAAATGGGCAGATGATTTAGACATACAGGCTGATACCATCAGTAAGTTAGGGGACCATAGAATATGCTGTCACATCTGTGGAGAAGGGAAGAATTTATGACCAAGCAAGAGATAGAGAACATTACAAGATGCAAAATTAATAACTTTGATTATATTAAATTAAAAAGGTTTTGTTCAGACAAAACCAATGGAGCCAATATTAGAAGGGAAACAACATACTAGGGAAAAAACTTTTATAACAAATTTCTCTAGTAAAGGTCTCATTTCTCAATATAGAGAGAATTAAGTCAAATTTATAAGACTCCAAGTCATTCCCCAGTGGACAACGGGCCGAAGGATATGAATTAGCAGTTTTCAGATGAAGAAATCCAAACTAACAACAATCATAGGAGAAAATGTTCCAAGTCCCTCTTCATTAGAGAAGTGCAAATTAAGACATCTCTGCGGTGTCACCTCCCACCTATCAGATTGGTCAATATGGCAGTAAAGCAAAATGGTAAATGTTAGAGGACATGTGGCAAAATTGGGACATTCATAATGTCTTGTTGGTGGAATCCAACCATACTGGAGGGCACTTTGGAGCTATGCCCAAAGGGTTTGAAAACTGCCTATGCTTTGATCCAGGAATATCACTACTAGGTTTGTATCCCAAAGAGATAGAAAAAAGGGGAAACTATCTACTTGTATAAAAATATTTATAGCAGCTCTTTAGGAGGTGGCAAAGAATTGGAGATGGAGAAGATGTCCATCGTTTGGGGACTGGCTGACAAGCTGTGGTATATGATGGTGGTGGAATGAATACTATTGTACATAAGAAACAACGAGCAGGGTGATTTCAGAAAGAGCTGGAAAGGTCTACATGAACCGATGCAGAATAAAATAAGCAGAACCAGAGGAACATGATACAGAGTAACAAGTCATCCTGTGGGTTGATAAATTGTGAACAGCTTCGCTTCCCTCAGCAATACAACCATCCATGACAATTCTGAGGGACTTGGGACCAAGGATGGCCTCTCTCCGCCTCCAGAGAAAGAGCTGTGCGAGCTGGAATGCAGATCAAAGCAGATGACTTTTCACTTTCGGTTTGGGAGGTTTGGGTTTATATGAGTTTTCTCTTAGAACAATGAACACTATGGAGACGGGTTTTTCATGATAATACGTGCATAACTAGGTCAGACTGCTTACCATCTCCAGGAAGGGGGCGGGAAGGGAGAGAAGGAGACAGTTTAGATCTTAAAACATCAGAAAACGTACATGGAAAATTGTTGTTATATGTAAATGGTAAAATAAAATATCTTAATAAGAGTAAAATAAAAGCTTTGTGGTGGCAGAGAACTAGAAACTGAAGGGATGCCAGTCGGTTGGGGAGAGGCTAAGCAAGTGGTGGCAGATGATTGTGATACAATATACTGTCCTGTAAGAAATGACGAGCAGTTTAATTTTTAAAAACATGGAAAGACCTAGAGGAACCTCTAAAGAGTGAAAGGAGCAGAACAAAGAGAACATTATGTTCAGCCACAGAAATACTGTTTGAAGAACGACTTGTGGACGTCTCCCTGCAGAGAAAGAACTAATAAACCGAAATAAGCAAGAGCTCATTTTTGTATAGGCAATATATATTTTGTGGAATAGCGCCTTCTCCAGGTAGGGAGGGAAGGGAAAGAGGGAGTCACCTAGAAAGCTTAATGTAACAAACACGTTAATTAATTAAGAAATAAAAATGGG
>NW_025350853.1:0-1698 GCF_016433145.1 Gracilinanus agilis
TGAATATAAGAAAAAAGACATGATTGCTCTCATGAAGTTGAAATGCTACTTGACATGTAAATACTAATGGATACTATACAAAGAGAAGGGTAAAGGATTGTTCAGGTCAAATATTTTGGGAATATTTTAGGGGCAAAGGACTTTCTGACATGGAAGAAGGTTATGAAAAATCAAGGCAAAGTTCATGGGAGGAGGTCGATTTGGGGAATCTTATAAGAATTTATAGAGGTAGTGAAACCTGAGCTGACCCTTAAGACTCCTGAAATGTAGAGATGAGGAGAAAGTACAATCATGCCCTTAGAGTTTGTTTAGTGGGAATGTATAGAGGTAGGAAATGCATTTGAAGTCTGGGGAATATCTAGTTCTATGATCTAGATTGAAAAGTCTGTAAAAGCAATATGAAATAATGATCTAGACAGAATGAAGCCTGATTATGGAGAGCTCATTAATTAGATTAGAAATATAGATATAGATTAGAAAGCTTTTATTTTATCTGAGGAAATTATGGAATCGTAAATATTTGAGCAAACAAGAAGTATGATCATCTTTGTACCTGGGGAAGATTTTACCAGCTTGTAAGGGATGGATAGAAAAGGAGGAAATAGACCCATTTTAGGAGGTAATTATGAAGAGAGATGTTAAAGGTACAAATGTGTTAGTTGAAGAAGAAAATGACATTGCTTAAGATAGTTTGGCAGCTACTAGGTTATGAGGGGGATGAGTGAAGTAAAAAGAGTTAAAGGTGGCAAAAAGTTTACAATCTTTGTCCAGAGACTACAAAAACAAGGACTTTTAGACAAACTGCCCATTCAGAGAAGGAGGTATTAAGTTTAGTTTGAAGATTTTTAAGTTTCAATTGATGGTAGTATAAGGCAGAATTGCCTAGAACATAGTTTTGGATGCAGTAACAAAGTTCAGGAGAGATATTGCCTCTAGTGATGTGCCTTAGCTATACACCTTTTCCCTTGAATTTTTTGAAAACATCTTTATCCTGAATATTCTCCATTTCTCCTTCTACTTCCTTACCAAAAATGACACCTGCTTTTTCCAAGATAATGAGATGTCCTTCACACTGTTCCCGAGGATATTTTACCTTTGCCTCCTGTTTTCACATGAAGAGAACAAAGGACACATCTATTCTGTACTTCCTAATCCCATATTAGTTTTCTTCCACCATCACCATCTCACTTCTCCTGTTTCAAAATGTGTACATTTCCACATAATCTCATTGACTACCACTCTCTAGGGCCCATTTTAAACATTTTTTTAAAACAGATTGCCTTCACTTTAAATAGATTATTTCACTTCTTACTTTTTCTGAGATAATTCAGATTATTTAATGTGACATCCCATCTTCTCTCCCCTAAATTTCCAGTTTTTGAGAATGAAGTTTTTGTTTTAGTTTGTTTTTTTTAACTTGCCAAGATTAAACTTTCACTGTTACCATTTACATTTACATTATATTTCCCCCTTTCCTTTGCAATACTAATCACTAATTTACCACTCCAACTGAGTTCTATCTCTTATTATATACAAATGCTTAGGTCTTTATTAATGTTTAAGATAGAATAACCAAGGTATAAAAAGTTTTTCATCGTCTACAAGGATAGTGTATCCCAGCAGGACAATACTATCCTCAGTGGAAGTCAATACCTACCCATAGTTTTGATATCTGATCTATTTCTCTTTTTTCCTTCC
>NW_025350854.1:0-1187 GCF_016433145.1 Gracilinanus agilis
GAGATTTCAATCACAGCAACTGAGCTCCCTGAGCAAGAAGGGATCCTGAGAGAATAATTAAGAGACTTGTCTTTGAATCATCTAAAATTTCATGATTTCTTCTCACACATCTAGATTTTCTTTCCTTAATCCCTCATCAAGCCTTACCTCTGACAGACAACCACCTTAATGTTAGTCCTTCAGTCATAGGCACTATTATTCTACTACTCAGCTAGTCTATGGAGTCTGGATGTGTCTCAGGAATCTTTTCTCTCACTTATTTTCTCACTAGATTATGAAATATTTAAAATTATGAGGCTGTTTTTCCTTAACAACTTTATTAAATGAAAATAGTAGTAGTAGTTATAAAGAGAGGGAAAAGTAGGAGAAAGGTAGAGATACTTAGTGTGTTAAAAGGAATTTCCCTCCCCATTATATTTCTTTGTTTGAATTCATCAATCAGTGCCATGGAGGTCTTTTACCATTGAGATGTATAGACAAACACTCAGAGAAAGGAAATAGAAACCAAAGAGAGCAGAAACTGATCCAACAGGCAGATTCGCCTCACCCACCCACCCCAACTGCCCGTGCTATGCCAGGCAAACTAAGGAACTATGGTGTTCCTGAGATGTGACAGGGGAGAGTTAGTGGGTGGAGAAAAATTCTTATGAGCTGAGACCAAGGGACTGCTCACTATCTCTTTCCCACAATCTTCTGCCTGGAGCTTGGAACCTAAAGGAATCCCTGTTGGTGGTGAGCTTCAGTACATCAAATGGCAAATCCCCAATTACATTCATCTTATCACATTCTATTTACTGTGCCAGCTTGCTGAACTACTTCTGGATCCTCACTGCTTCCTGTCTATCACCCCTATCTTCCCAATTTTTTCTATCTCTTTTCTTTCAAGTTTTAAAATTATGCTTTGTCTTTCTGTAGAATCAGTAGAACAATAACGGTCACCATTTACAAAGCTCTTTACATATATTATTTCATTGGATTCAAGTCACTGAGAGCAACATCGAACAGAATGAGTCAAAGAACAGAAACTTCAGAAAATTTGTATGAACTGATGCAGAATGGGGCGAGAAGAATCAAGAGGGTAATTCATACAATAATGGCAGTGTTCTAAAGGCAAACACCTTTGAAAGATTTCAGACCTCTGATAAATGCAATGACCAACCAGGATGGCAGAAGACCCATGATGAAAT
>NW_025350855.1:0-3044 GCF_016433145.1 Gracilinanus agilis
ATATATATAATTTTACAAGGAATAACAATTTTAAGTAGTTGAGTTTTTAAATGTTTTAATAACTAGCTCTCAAAAATAGCTTCAAAATTATTTTAAGTTTAATTCTATTATTAACATTTTCTTAAGTTTATAATAAAAAACCCAATAAGTCAAATCTAGTGCTTGCAAATTTTCAAGCTGTAAACAAATGTTCACAGTAAACATTTAACAGTCAACTCTTATAAGTCAGTTAGAGCTGGCTCCAGCATACTTCTTTCTGATGATAAGGAACAATTAGAATCATTTTAATAGTAATATCTATCAAAAATATCTTTACTTGTAGATAGAAAATGCATTTCAATCTAAAGATGGTTACATTTCATTCCTTCCCCTGCTGTTTTACATTTAATTGAATGAAGTCTTTCTAAAGTTGGACCTACTTTGAGCAAGGAAGAAAGACTGCTTATCCATGTTTTCAGATGCTTTTAGGTTTGGGCTAAGGAGAGAGAAGACTGGCATTTTGCTAAAATTCAATTGGAAAATGATCAGAAAATTAGAGAATCAGATTTATTGCTGGAAATGACCTCATAGATTAGCTAGTCCAAGATCCTCATTTTGCAGATGAGGAACGTGACCCAAAGAAATTTAATCACTTCCTCAACATCACACTGGTAATAAGTATCAGAGACAAGATTTGAATCTAAGCCTATTTACTTCATAACGTCTTTCTCTTGGACTTTGCTGCCTCTGTATGATAAATTCTCAGCTAACTGGGTTCATTACCCAGAATCACCTACAGTTACTGGGAATTTGGATATGTGTTTCTTGGGGAGAAATAGTTTTATAACCAAAAAATTTTAGGTTGCTCAGTTGCTTTTTTCTTCTGTTCCACTTTTTTTTCCTCCTCCTCTTGTAACCAGGAACTCTTTGCCATCACTACATCCTCCCTTCTGCTCATACCCCTTCCCAAATGATTTCAACATTTCTGCTGTGTCTTTTGCTTATTTGCTACAAGCTCGTCAGGGCAGAGCTCAAACATCAGCTATGTCCACGGTGCACACAGTTATTGCAAAACTGTTTGCTGTAAAACAGATTAGAAGGGCCTTCACTGCCAGCGTTGAGCCAAGCTCTTCCCTGGTCGCCTCGGGAACATGTGGCCGGGCTCTGTAATGTGATGGATACCATATGAAGTGCAGAGTGCTAGCCATATGCTGCTGTAATTTTCCCCTTACAGGATGTGCTCTTTGGAGTTAATAATGGTGATTTAGGATGCTGGTGAAAATTCCAGCTCACTTGAGGTCTCCTTCGAAGAGTTCCCAGGCAGAGAATGGAAAACCTATAATCCTGCACTGCGGGCAAAGAAAACTGTGGAGAAGGGAGGCAGTTAGGACTGACTTTAGGTGGGGCTGATTGGTTCAGTTTACATTATCCATCACAGCAAGGGACAGAGAGAGGTTCTTCGCGGGAATCCTGACAGTTGGGAAAAATAATTCAGACAAGTGCTCCCAACACATGTTACATGTGCAGCAGCTCTCTCCACCTGCATATTTGTAAATGGTTATTAACTACCTATGACATCTCTTTCCTAGACTGAAAGTTTCCTGGAGATAGAGACCATCTATTACTCAGCTTTGTATTGATTGTGATTTGGAGTTCAATGCTTTACACATAGTAGGTGCTCAATAAATGCATACTAAATCAAATTATATTTCTCACTTTTGGGAAGTAGTAAGGAAGGATAATCAAGAGCTCTTAGAAGTAGTTTTGTTGAATTCAGTTTCTATGACTGAAAAAATTACACACACATATATGCATATGTAATTTTGGGGATTTTGCTGAGCATTTGAAACTCTTTACTCAGCTCCCCCCCAGGTGCTTCATATAGTTACCCATTCTCTGACTGAGGAGGTGATGAATAAATGAATGAATGAATAAATGATGAAATATTTAAGTGCTTACTACGTATTACATTTTTTTGTTGTTTTTCAGTCCTGTCTGATTCTTCATGACCTCATTTGGAGTTTTCTTGGCAAAGGTACTGGAGTGATTTGCCATTTCTTTTTCCAGCTCATTTTCCAGATGCAGAAACTGAGGCAAACAGGAGTGAATGACTTAACTGGGGTCCACAGCTAGTTAAGTGTCTGAGATCAGATTGGAACTCAGAAAAATGAGTCTTTATCACACCAAGTTCAGCACTCTATCCACTGTACCACCTAGTTGCCCCCTATATTGTGCTAGAGACACAAATAAAAGAAAGCAAGATAGTCCCTACCCTCCAGGAGCTTACATTCTTGGGGGAAAGGTGTGGGAAGACAACACACAAAGAGGAGCTGGGAAAAGGGGAGGAGGGGAAAGATAGGCACACATAGCATGATTTGGAATGTCTAGGAGTGAGGGGCATTGGCAGGATAAGGTGATTCTTTTCAAGAAAGGGGTGGGAGGTGAGGCTTCAGGGCCAGAGTAGAGATTTTGTTTTGATGTTATTATGCTTGGTAAAGTTGAATAAAGACTTTCTCTTCTCCAAAGGTCTAATTCAACACAACAAAAGCTTATCAATTACCTACTTTATTCAAGGTACTTAGCCGGGTGGTACAATCACAAAATCTAAAAAGTAAGGGCCTCTGCCAATCTGAAATAAATTGTATCCTATGTGTTTAAGGGGCATGCTTTACTTCATTCACATGGATTTAAAAAAAAAAATACAAGCCATCGAAGTATACCAACATACTGTGTACAGGATTTGGAGTCAGATAGCTTGGGTTATACTTAAAGCAATGCTGTTTACTGCTACCTGGGGCAGTATAGTGGAGGATCTTGTACTGGAAGATCTGGTTTCAAATCCAGCCTCAGATTTTATCTGTGTATCCCAGGATAAGTCACTTGCTCTACCTCCATTTCTTCACCTACAAAATGGGGTAGATAATAAGCATCTTCCTCCAAGGTTGTTGTGAGGATCAAATGAGACAATAGTTATAAAATGCTTAGTGCCCAGTATATATAAATAGTAGCTATATATATATATATATATATATATATATATGCATATATATATATATATATATATA
>NW_025350856.1:0-7167 GCF_016433145.1 Gracilinanus agilis
ATATATATGTGTGTGTATGTGTGTGTATTTCTCTTTATTAGTGGATATCTATATATGTGTTTATATATTAATATGTTGTGATTTCACATATTTACATGAGTCAACATATATGTACTTATATGTGTCAATGAGTCTTTATGATAGTACAAAGGGAGATGGATGTGGTAATGCAAGGGAAGGGATGTGGGGTAAAAGTCACATCCAGCTCTCTGACAAGGAGAGATAAGGAGTACGATAATGGTGGTGGTGATGATGATGACATTTTTGGGGTATAATAATGTTTTCAAATCACATATCAGGAAGAAGGAGATTAATTGCCTGAGAGATTCTGCCCTCTGAACTTGACACCCTCAGATTATACCAAGCTCTCATCCCTTCTAGATTGATATGGGAATGTGAGGAACCTGTTCTTTGCTCTTCAGCTGGACTCATATGAGCATGGGTATAAACCAAGAGTTCTACAAGAAAAGGTAACATCTTTCTGGCATACCTGAGTACATCTGCTTGGTTTCTTTTCACTGACCTCACAGAGGGATAGAATGAAATGCTTTTAAGCAAATATTTATTAAGTGCCCAGTATGTTCAAGACACTGCTGGTTTTAGGAGGTCCAGAGATAAAACTGAAATCACTCTCTACAATGAATCAACTCACATTCTACTTGAGAGAAAAACAATGGATTACCTAGAAGTTTCTCTAGTTTCTAAAACAGAAGATCCTGGCATTGATCATTTTAGATAAGGAGTTTCTAGGAAAAGGATCAGGGTAGGCATACTAAACAAATGGGTGGGTGGGGGTAGCAGGGAAGAAAAATGTCTAAAGACAAGGCAATATGTCCCACTTGAGCTTTAGGCTTTTCACAGGATCCTCCCAAAACAAATTTTTGTTTTGTTTACACAGAAGCCTTTTATTTTTTTTAACATAGATCTTAAGTCATCCTCTCAACAACTCTACTCCATCACTGAAGTCTGTAGTTCTGCCCTCTAGGGCCAATAAACAAAGTTAATACCTCTTCTTTTTGACAACACTTAGGGTGCTATAAGATATCTATCTTATTTTCTCCATGATTTTTTAATGTATAGACTCACCATTCCCATTTTTCACTAATTACTATATGGAATGGCCTCCTTTCCTCTCACCATTTTGATCACATGCCCTTTGTTGTGCTTCACTTTGTCATTGTCCTACTTAAAATGTAATACTCAGAAATGGATGCAATACTGTCAATAGGGTCAACCATGGCAGGTGCAATAAGGCAGCCATCTTCTCCCTTCTAGACAACATGAAAATGAAGAAAAACATTCAATGACTATCAAGCACCTACTGTATATGTCTTGTAGATATAAATGTGTTAAGGGAAAACAGAATAGGCCCTTCCCTCAAGAAGTTTATAGTCTATTAGCAGGGGAAATATGGCCTGTACACCTAAAATGTGATGCAAAGGAAACTATGATCAGAGAAAAGGAGAAATCCAGAAAACTGCTATAAGAAAAGTCAAGAAAAGAGAGGCTATTTCACTTTCGGGGAGGGGGGGAACATATAGAGATTTCAGAAAGATAGGGCACCTAGCAGTGAGGCTTAAACTCAAAGAAAAAAGGTAGGGATTGGAAGCTAAGTGGTAAAGTGGATAGATAAAAGAACTTGAAATCAAGAAGCCCTGAGTTTAAAGCTGCCTTTGGACCATTGCTAGCTGTGTGATCTTGGGAGTCATTTAACTTTTGTATGTCTAAGTTTCCTCATTTTTAAAATGGCTATAATAATAGTACCTATCCTTATGGACTGTTGTGAGGATAAAATGAGATGATATTTGGAAAGCATTTTGCTAACCTTAAAGCACCATATAATTGCTAGCTATTAGTATTATTATTACCATTAGGCTCCAGATGCAATGATAGTTTGTTTAAACATACAGAAATAAAAAAAATGCAAGATAATTTAGAGGAGGTATGGTATAGATGGCCATCTTTTTGGACTAGAGCAAAATTAAAAGCATGAAAAAAAACTCATGAAATAAGCCTGAAATATTGAGTTAACTTAGAGTCTGATTATGAAGGACTTTAAATGTCAGGCTAAAAGTTTATGTTTTAACTTATAGGAAATTGTCACTGATGTTATTTGAGCTGGAATGTAACATAGTCAGACCTAAGATTAGAAAGATAATTTTGGTAGCTGGGTGGAAGATTGAGTAAAGGAGGGAGAAACTGGAGAAATTACATCAGTTGAGAGTCTACTGCCACAATCCAGGAGAGAGGTGAGGAGAAACTGAATAATATTGGGAGCAGGGAGGGGAGCTAAGAGGATGGATATGAAAGGATGGAAGTTGAATGAACAGTTTCTGCAATTGATTTGATTGGGCAAAAGGGTAAAGAAGAACTAAGATTCGAAGATAACTGAAGCTTCAACCTTAGGTGCCTATACTGAAAGGCAACGCCATCTACCAAGCTTGGAAAGTTGGAAGAAGGGAACAGAAAAAGATAAGTTCTCTTTTAAATATGTAGAATTTAACCAAACAGATAGAACATGGTAAACACTTAATAAATGTGTTGATTGTTGATTGATTGCTGCTCCAGGGGAGAGGTCCAGAAGCTAGTCAAGGAATTTTAATTGCAGGTCAGAAGAGAGATGAAGTCTGTTATGTTCACATTGTTTACTCATTGTTGAACTTGCTTTCTCCTAAAATCTCTAGGATTTTTATATTCAATATATTACAAATACTACCTTTTGACTCTTTCTATTTCAGTCGTATATCTATTCAGTCTCCTACTCCAGTTAATTTCATTTTTTCCATATAATTTACCTCTATTTTCTATGTTGCCTTAGCCCAGGTCCCTATTCCCATTCCTATAATTCCTGCTAACTTGTATTTCAGTCTTCAGTATCTTCCCATTCTAATTTATCCTTTATATGTTGCCAGATAAACCTTTCTAATGCATAGTTCCAATCATCCTTTTCCCCTTCTTTAGTGTCATATGTTCAGGTGTCCTTTTCATTTTTTAAAATTCTATATTCTAAGGTCCCTGTTAGCTCTAGCTTTCCATTTTGTAAGGTCCCATCCATTTCTGACATTTGATATTTTATCTTTTCCTTCTTTCTATCTCTAACATTTTATGCTATTATTATTGTTACTATTCAATATTTGTATAGTATTTAGAGTTTTCAAAAGAACTTTATGTATACAAGGTTTCCCAAATGTCCCAATGTATTTAAGCTATTAAAGCTTATTAGGTAGCTATTAAAGCTTGTTGTTCAGTTGTTCCAGTCATGTCTGATTCTCTTTGACCCCATTTGTGGTTTTCTTTGTAAAGATACTGGATTTGTTTGTCATTTCTGTCTCCAGCTCATTTTTTCTATGAGGAAACTTAGGCAAAAAAGTGTTAAATGACTTGACCAGACTCATACTGGTAGATATTGTCTGAGGTTGAATTTGAATTTCAAAAGATGAGTCTTCATGACTCCAGGTACTATGCCTTCTTGTGAAAGCTTAAGGCTGCAATAAGACCTTTAGGATAAACTGTATTACCTTATTTGGTTCTCATAATTATCTTATAAAAACATTTTAAGTTAACAATCATTAATTGGGTGCTTATTATGTACCAGGTTCTGGCATTGCAAATACAAAGAAAAGAAAAATGATAATAGTTTGCAAAGCATGTTATATATTTTTTTTTCATTGTATCTTTACAACAATCATGAGAGGTAGATGCTATCTTTACCCTTATTTTACAGTTGAGGAAACTGAAGTAGGAAGAGGTTAAATTACACTCAGCATTACACAGCAAGTAAATGAGGCAAGATTTGAAGTGAAGACTTCCTGACCACAATCCTATAGCAATATCAATAGGGCCACCTAGGCCGCCTGAAAGAGAACTCTGCCCTGTATGAGTTTATATTCAAATGAAGAAAAATAACACATAAAGACAAGTTGAAAAGGGGAAGAAGGTCATGATGGGGAAAAATTACTATTATACAACTCATTTTATAGATAAGGATCCTGAGACTGAATGACTCACCCAGGATCAAATAGGTACTCAATAACTAAGTATAACAATTGATGAACTCAGTTCTTTCAGAGTCCAGGTCTGGAATGCTCTTCATAATATCTTCTTTGTTCTATGATCCCTTGCCATTCAACACAGGTTGTATAAGCATATTTCAACACAAAAGGTTCATTTTTAGGTCTTTCCTAAGTCATCAGTTTTCTTGACATTCTTGTAGCACTTAACAGCATTGACCACCCTCTCTTTCTGAGTACTTTCACTTACCTAGGTTTTTGTAACTATCTTCTCTCCTAGTCCTTTTAATTTTATCTTACAGAATTCATCAAAAAATTAACTTTTCCTGCCTTATCTGAGGTACAATACCATTTAGTGAAGAGCATTCTAAATGCAGCAAAGTTTGAAGAAAAGACCTCTGGATTGAGAGTTGAGACCTATAGAACTCTGTGTCATATTCCTATGCAATATCATCATTCACATCTTATTCTCTGACCATGGGTGTCCCTGAAAGTTCTGTCTTGGGACTCTTCCTGATCTTGTGCTACATTCTGGATTGGTAATTATATCCTGAACTCCAGAGTCATATCACCAATAACCTGTCTACCATCTCCAACTGAATGCCTTGTAGACATCTCAAACCCAACACGTCCAAATTATAATGTGTAATTTTGCTTTCTATACTCATCTCCTATCCAGATTTCCCAATTTCTGTTGAAGGTGTCACTATCTTCCTTTATATTTTCAGTATCATCCAAAACTCTCCATTTTCCCTCCTCTCCCAAATCTAATCACTTGCCAAATCTTTCAAATCTACCTCCATGGTATATTTTGAGCTTATCCCTATTTTTCTACTCACATGACCAGCACCCCTAGTTAAGGCATCAATCACCATTTATCTGAGCTGGCCTTCTAATTGGGTCACAATATCCAGGCTTTCCTCTCTCCAAATTTCACAGAGTTGACAAAAGTTGTCAACCAAATATGTAGATGTCACAACTCTCTTTAGAAAACTTCAACATTTCCCTCTGGACTGTAGGATTAAATTCTTCAAGTGTAGCACTTGAAGGCTTTTACAACCTAGCTTCAATCTTTTTTTCTAGGTTTATTTCTTATTTCTCCCCTTGCATATTTTTACTTCCAGCCACACAGACATATTTACTATTCTAGAAGTTAGCATTCCAAACCTTTTCATAAGCTATCTACTCTTCTTGACATATACTCCTCATTTCTGCCTTTTAGATCCCTAAAGTCATTTAAGCATTACCTCAAATGTTATGTTTCTTCACTCCCAAAATTATCAATGCTCTCTTCCTTTTCATATCAATATACAAATACTTATCAATTAATATGTTATGTTGCCCTCCATTAAAACGTAAACTCTGTGAAGGAAGAGATTATTTCCTATTTTGTCTTTGAATCCCTAGCAAAGAGCTAACCAGTGGATTTTCCTTCTCTCTTATTTTATTTTTTTGAACCTGTCATGTTTTTATAATATAGAAATATTTCTAGTGACAATAATCTTCCAGCAATGCTTATGAACTCTTGAGCAATTTATAAGTATAGGACACTGTCTGGAGAAACAAATGATTTTAAGTGATTTTCCCAGGATTGAACTTCTATGGTCTTACCAACTTCAAGACTTACTGTCTCCCTATTACACCATGTAGCCTTTGGCCTTGCACTTGGAATGTGCTCAGTAAATGCCTACTAGATTGAATGGATTACATTGAGAGTAACCACAGACAAGTTATCCTAAAGTCCTGTGTATGCTGGGCAACAGTGGACACTCTTCTATTACCTTTTTTTAAAAAATCCTTATTTTCTTTCTTAGTATCAATTTTAAGACAGAAATATATCTAGGGCTAGACAATCAGGGTTACGTGACTTACCCAGGGTCGCATAACTAGAAAGTATCTGAAGTCAGATTTAACTCAGTACATCCTTACTCCAGGCCTGCTGCTTCACTGCCCCTTTCTATTACTTTCTTAAGGAAAACAACAGGACCTTTTTTTTTTCCCCTACCTGGTCTTAGATGCCTTACCATTTACAAAAGAGAACCCCAAATCTAATATGTTTTGATAAAAAGAGTTCTGGTGTCAATACAGGAGACAAGTTCAAATCCTAGCTTTGCTTGTGAATTGCCATATAACCTTGAGCAAGTAATGAACTTCTCTGGGCCTTAGTCTTCTTATCTATGCAGTGAAGAAATGTGAACAGGAAGTTTAGATTAAGGTCTCTAGAATTGCTTTTAGCTTTGAGGTTCTATGGCTCTGAAACCAAATGTTTTCACCACCTAAGATGCCTGGCAAGATTTTTCAATTACTGTGGCCCTCAAACCAATACTGCTAAACACTATAATGAACATGGGCATTTCAGAGCTTGGAGTGCCTAATTATGCAGTACTCAGGGGCTCACATTCAAGGAGACAGCAGGTAAAGGATGACCCTTGCCTCCTTACAATTTGTTTCATCCATATATATTGATCCTTCTGTCTTATTATCAAATAGGATCCTCCAGGCATTGAATCCAAAGGTAAAGATAGTTGGCTCCTTATTTCCTAGTTCAGCCTAAACATTCCTGTTGCTTCACCTTTGATTATGCCATTTCTTCCTTGTGCTCAAACTATTTCCATAGCATAAACACATAGGTTTTTTTTTTTTAATTTTTATTTTCTTCCCATGTTCCAATGACAACTCCTTTAGGGAGTTCTCCCTGATTCCTGCAGGGTGGAAGTGAATCTTTCCTCTCTCATTTGATGTTATAGGATTCTGTATTCTTTGCAAAATCATACGATCTCAGAATTACAAAGGATCCAGGGAGAGAAATCAGTGTTTTTTTCCTTTTCTTTTTCTCTTTGTTCTCTACAACTGAATACAGGGATTTAAACACAGGGGGCACTTGGTAAATATTTGTTGGATTACATTGGATATAAGACCATGACTCCCTTCCACCAAATAATCTATGGTGGTTTCCCTGCCTTCATTGGAAGGCTTTCGGTGAAGAGGAAATCAGTACTTATCTACATGTCCCTTTCCATTTTGGGATAGTTTTCATTGTTAGGGTGGCAGGATTATTAAAAGGAATAGAAAAGTAACCTTAAAGCTGGATAGACCTAGGTAAAAGTATCCTCTTTCGACACATACATATACTATATATATATATATGTACATATAT
>NW_025350857.1:0-2444 GCF_016433145.1 Gracilinanus agilis
CTCCTATCTCCCTCCTCCCCTCTCTCCCTCCCTCCCTCCCTCCTCTCTTTTCCTACCTCCCTTCTCCCTCCTCCCCTTCTCTATTCCTCTGTCCTTCCCTTCTCCTTACTCCCCTCTCTTTTTCTTCCCTCCCCCTCTCTTCCTGCCTCTGACTGGCTCTTTTTTGCTGGTATTTGTATCTGCAGTGCTTAACACAGTTCTTTGCATATACAGCTCGATCCTGATTAGTATGAATAATGAATCTCCTGAAGTGGTCATATGCATTTGAATTTGTATTATTAGAAATTATAATTATGTAAAATATGATAAATAACATTCATTGACATGCACAGTGTACATTCAAAATATGAACAATACAGATGCTTCGGGGAATTCATTATTCATACACATTATTCACACATTAGCTGTAAGCATTTAATAAATGCTTGCCTTCTTGCCTTATAAACTGATTAATCTGTTTGCCATATAAGGTCCTTTATAATCTGGTTCCAACCTTTCTTTCCAGGATAATTACACATCACCCTTCTTCATATACTTTACATTATACTAGCCCGACTAGCCCTCTTGTTGTCCCCCATATACGACATTCCAGCTCCCATCTCCATGTTATGACATCATCTATTCCTTATGCTTGGAATTCTCTCTTATCACCTGTACCATTTGCCCTTGAGGCAAACTGAGAAAAATAAAATGAACCTAGAATAGTCCAATAGCATTCTAACTGGTCTTCCTGATTATAGTCTGTCTGCCCCTCTAATTCATCCCCCACACTGCTTCCATATTCTTTCTGAAATATTACTTGGTACATGTCAATCCTCTAAACAAGGACCTAAAATGGCTTCCAACTGCTTACCACATCCAATTCATCTACGCCCTTCTAACTAGTCTTCAAGGCTCTATTCATATCCAAATGATTTTCCACCATTCTCTAACACATACAGATCACAGGAGTGGGGAGCCCCTCCTTATTTTGTACCCTTCTTCTCCCCATTCACATATAATTTCCTACCTGCTTTCAGTGTTTGTTCTTGATGTTCTGCCTTCCAGAAATGAATTTTCCATTTCTCTTTGTTCATGAATGGCCCACGATCCTAATAAGACTTATTCCATTTCTATTTTCTGTTTGAATCCTTTCCTAATCCAGTCCATACGAAGGTTTTTGTTCCTTTTCCTATTATATTACAAAATTATCAGTCTGAGCAAGCTATTTAAGCTTTTCCTCAACTAAAACTATAAATTATAGAAAAGTGGCTAATATGCATTAGTAAAAGGAATTTCTTTATGGAGAATCCTTTATGAAATCATAGTTCTGGCCTCCCCCCCCCCCAAATTATATGCGTGTAATTTTGTCATGTTCATAGGTCATTTTATGAATATGTCTCAGTTCCTAATTATGTGGGTAAGCACAATGCCATGTCCATCTTTGGCACGCTAAAGCACCTAGTAGTGTTTTTGATTCATAGAATAAAACTCAGAATTTGTTGATTTCCAGAAATAAACATCTGTGATAATTGTTTGTGGTTATAAATGTCCTTTATTGTTATCAGCATCCGACGTTTAACCTTAAATTAGCTTCTTTTGCACTTTATAGGAAATGAGCAATTTTCACTATCTCAGGGAAATACCAAATGTTCCTCATTTCTTTGGAAAGATAGATATATCTTTTCTACAATAAAGAGTGCAGACCTGCTCATACTATCGGAGGCAAGCATACCATCTCATAGACTAGGCTAGTGGAAAACCCACACAAAGGAAATCTCAACTAGATGCACTGGGGTCGGGCCAGTAGCCTTGAATCATGGCAGGACACACCAAAGGTGGGTCAAAATGCTGTATAAAATGCGTGGGGAAGGAAATGAAGTGACGGTGGAAGCATGATATGATGTATATGGATGCATAATGGAAAAAACAATGAAAACACGATATTTAGAAGGTATTGTAATGAGAGGATGTTTTAAATAGCTCAAAGAAGGTGTAGGATTTTTATTTTCCTCAAAGCTCCTGACAGCAAGGGATATGAGAATGCAGCTTAGATGAGGCTTGGGGAGAGAGAATATTGGCAGTGAAGCAAGCCTAGGTTGCCGCACCGCCCACGGGGGGGCTGCGGAAAGGGGGTGGGGCTCAGTTGGTGCAGCTAGAGCTATCTCCTCAACTTCTGTCGCTAGTCCATATCCATGCCAATCCTGCAGAGGTTTCTAGGCTCCTACATTCTACATCCCCCCACCCCCACCCCCGCCTCCGCATCGCAGGAAAAAAGGGGAAGAGCAGAGAGAGGGGAGAGAGACAGAGGTTCTAAGCGCATCTGATTCCCGTTGCCACCAACCTATTCCTTCCAGCCTGCCCCTCCCCCCTTTGGTAGCGCATTTTCCCCCTTTATTCCAGCCAGAGGTCCCCGGAACTAGCTCGCCCCTAATTCCAGTTCTTTTTCCTCCCCTCCTCTGCCC
>NW_025350858.1:0-5415 GCF_016433145.1 Gracilinanus agilis
AAGGGAAGGAGGGAGGAGGAAGGAGAGAGGAAGGAAAGGAAGGAGGGAGGAGGGAGGAAGGAAGGGGAGGAGGGAAGAGGGAGGAAGGAAGGAGAGGAGGGAGGAGGAAAGAGAGAGGAAAGAAGGGGAGGAGGAAGGAAGAAGGGAAAGAAGGGAAGGAGGAAGGAAGGGAGAGGAAAGAAGGAAAGGAGGGAAGGAAGGGAGGGAGGGAAGAGGGAGGAAGGACCTTTAAAATGATAATGTTAGCCAGTGTAAAGAGTAACACATGTTATACATCCCCTCCCCACTCTTTATCCCTTCCCCACCATGTGTTAATGTATACAGAAGAAAGATTCTTTAAAAATGTGAGCTGAGTCAATCTTACTCCCGCCCCACCCCCCTAGCCTCTCTGGGGGTCCTAAACTCACTTCCTATGGTTATATGGTATCTAATTAATGTCCCTGAATGGCAAGGCAGTAGTTGGTATTCCACAACAAGGATGTAAACCATCCCATTAAATAAGATTTATAGGCCCTTGTAAACATCATTTCTGGTGGGGATGAAACCGCAAGTCACTCCTGTTATGACTTGTCTTCATACGCTCCCAATGATAAATTCCCTGATAGGAAGATTCAATTTCAGGCTGGAACATAATCTGGCGGTGACAATTGTCCCTTCCCTGTCCCTCGTCTCCTGCTGTTGGCACGTCTTCCTTTCGATGATTAAATGGAGTGGTATTTCCCAGCTTCCTTCCCTGAGGCACCTCTGCCTTTGTCTCAAGAGACTTTTAAAGCAGACACATACATAATTTTCCAATTAACTAATTAATTGAGACTTTATGATACCTTGACTGTACAAACACCACTCTTTTGTCCTCTATCAGGGTAGTGCATTGGGTAAAAAAAATGAGGGTCAATTCTCTGAGCTTATAAATACTTTATATCTCGCTGTATTGATTTTCATTCTCCATTGAAACCAATGTGGGCACAATCAGGACTTCAGTATCCCTGCTTGTATGTATTGGTGTAGCTCAATGTATGTATGAATGAATATCAGCAAATCAAAAAGAATTGATTAGCTACTTATTACATGCTAAGAACTGAGGATACAGAGAAAGGCCACCCCCCCAAAAAAAAATCTCTGCCCTCAAAGGGAGAACATTATAATAGATGAGGAAAAATCTTTAAAAAAATCTAGAGTCAATATACAGATTCCTTGATGCACATACATGTTGATATACACGTATATATTCATTTACATGTATGTTTATTAATGCATATATACATGCATGGTGTGTGTGTGTGTATACATTGATTGAAATTTTATAAGGAGCTGGAGATAGGAATAGAAAAAATAAAACAATCCCCAATAATTAGTAAAAACAATAGCTCATTAGAGAGGTCCATCTGCAGGGAACATGATCTATCTCTGGAGTCCTACAGAAGCACAGCAGGCCGCATGGCAAGGCCTAGACAGCCAGGAAGCTACTTAAAGTGCAGCCCATTACTTTCAAAATGGTTCTTTTTTCTACCCAATCCTGGACTACAGCAACTTCCTGCCCAGGAAATGGTCCACTTGCCACCAGAATTCTTCATGAATGAGGCATGAACTTTACAAGACTAAAAGGTAAATCCCGCCTCCAATTAGGCCACGTCAAACCATAGAGTTCAAATTTAACCAACTTTATTTTAGGATAAAAAAAAACCCTAATATTATATCTGCATTTTTAAGCTAATTTTAGCTAAGATTGCCCAAGTTTGCCATCTTCTTTTCAACAAGCAAGCCAACCAAATGTGATAGAATAACGTCTCCCCCAGAGAGACATCAATGCCACTTTTTCTTTTGAAATGAAATCCTAAATCTCATCGTGCCACTCGATTTCTAGAGCATAGTTAACAGTTTGGGACATGATTTCCAATAAACACCCCTGTTTCCCCACAGGACAAGGTAAGGGACACCTTCAACAGGAAATCACAAGTACCATTTTGGGACTTTTTCCCCTTGGCTGCTAACCTGAGCATGTAATATTTAAAGGTCAAAGGCTATCATGTCTTTTAGATTTACTTCAAGGAATATGAATTGAATATTACTCTTTGGGGAAGTTATTATATATTGGGGCCACTGGGTGACTCAGTGGATAGCCCTCCAGGCCTGGAGTCAAGAAGGCTCATCTTTGTGGGTTCAAATCTGATCTCAGACACTTACTAGTGGTAAGACCCTAGTCAAGTCACTTAACCCTGCTTGCCTCAGTTTCTTCATCTATAAAAATAAATGGAGAAGGAAATAGCAAACCACTCTAATATTATTGCTGAGAAAAACAAAAATGAGTTCTGAGGAGTCAGACACAACTGAAAAAACAACTAAATCAAACATGGAATAGACAGGATAAGATGAGGAGTGAGCCCTGGCCTCAGAGAAGTTGTATTGTAAGGGAAAAGATTTGTAACAAAATTAAAATACATAAGAGAATGCGATGTGGACATTTAGAGAAGCAGAACTCAAGTCTTTTGAGATCTCAAAAGGGAACAGTTGTTTTTGAATCATTGAGATTCAAGCAATACTTGGAGCTATTTAAGGAGGATGTCGAATATTGGGCACAATTTTGCCAAATGGTGATTAGGAAAAGGCCCAACAAAGGGGAAAGTATCAACAAAGAAATGGCAATCAACAAAACGCACCAGGATATATAGAGTTAATGAAAACCCGTCCACTCTGATTGAAATTGATGTCAAGGAGTAAAAGAGATCAAATAACAAAGAGACAATAAATCTAATTTAATCAAATAAAATAGATAAAAAAGATAAACTAGGAAAAAGAGGGAGAATATATTTGAATGGTACCAGAGAGCTCCTCAAATGAGAAGATGCTGAGTTTGGGTGATATTCAACCAACAACAGAGATCCATTGAAGGTTTATGAACAGAGGAGTGGCATGATTGGAACTTAGCTTTAAGAAAATTAATCTGATAGTTATACATGGGATGAATTAGATGGAGAAAGAGAATAGAGATGGGCTGCTCACCAGACTCGTACAGAATTTCCTGAGAGGAGGGGCTTCTGAAATCTGAACCAGGGGAGAGGCAGTGGGAATATAAAAGAGGAAATCAATTTAACCAACCTGATGTAGACAGAATTGCAAGGATTAGGCAAAAGCTTTAAAGAGGGAGTAAAAAGAGAAGTAAAATACATAGAGTTTGAATGGTTGGCAGAATATTCAGGTAGAGGAGGGAGGACATTAAGCCTCAGCCATTCAATTTTTCTGTACCTTGGTAGCAGCATTTGATGACTGCTGAGTCAATGGAGCTTTGGCTTGAATTCTAAGGAATGATTCTTTCTTTTCCTTCTAGAGAGTTCCTTTTCCCCAACCTACTTAAGGGTTTGTTTTGTTTTGTTTTTGCTTTTTTTCATCTGAGATGATCAAGTTCAAATAAATCATTGAGGGAAAAAAAAATTCATTGAGTCCTAAATGTGTACAAGGTCATTTGTGAGGCATTAGGAGAGAAGGATGAAAACCAGCACAGGCTCTGCTCATAATGGAAAAAACTCTTATTAAGAGACGAACAATACCTACCTACATAATACATATGTATGTGTGCACACAGATCTATATGCTGATAGGAAGGTAGAGAGAGATGGAGCCAGGGATATTTATGTATAGATCTAGAGATCTATACCTAGTAAAACACACACACACACACACACACACACACACACACACACAATTTATCTCAAGGTTTGTGAAAACATCCCTCACAAAAACCTCTGAAGTCAGTCAGCTCCCTGAGAGAAAAGATGCTTTTTTGCCTTTTCTTTATATTCTGAAGGCTGGGAACAGTTCCAGGCATGATAAGGGCTTAAGAAATTCTTGCTGATTCATTGATTGATTTCTGTTCCCATTTTAAAGATGAGCCATTAAAGGCCACTAGTCCCTGAGCTAATAAAGGCCTCTGATAGGATTCAAGTTCATGTCAGCCGTTCTTTTGTTAAATTTCTGCTGGCTCTCAGAGCCTTCCCCTCTCTAGGAGGATATGATAACTACAAAGACAAGAATGATGTGAGGTTGATTACGATGGAAACCAAGGCAGTGACAAGGCAAAGTGTTCTGTTGCTTTTCAGGAGGGGAAAAAGATGAGGCCGAGGGAAGGGTGGGGGAAGGAGAGAAAGAATCAAATAGGAAGTGCCCACTCTGTCCTGGGCACTGTGATAAAGATGCTTTATAAGACTTGTCTCAATTGCTAATGTAATGGGGGACTAAGGAAGCTGCTGGAGGAAATCATCCCTGAGCTCTGGTTCAGAAGAAGACCAAGACTAAGGCAGGGAAGTTTCTGGAGATTGTGCTTGTGATCCTAACTTGGTAGATCAAATAACTGCAAATTTGGAAAAGGAAAGGAATCAAAATACCACCGGAGGTTCCACATGAGAAAAGATTAAATGACTTACTGATGGCCACACTAGTATGAGTCAGAGATAGGATTTGAACTCAGGTCCTCTGACTCCAAAGCAGTATTGTTTCCACCTTACCTTTCTACCAGCTCCTATGGGTTTAATTATCTTCCCTATGCTTATTACTCCCACTTCTAATTACTAGCAGCTCTAGTGCCAAACTCTGTTCTGACGATCAGTCCCACAGCACTAACTACCTCTTACACATTTCACACTGGATGCCCCAGAGGCATCTTAAAATCAAAACATCCCAACTAGAATTGATGAACTTCCAAACACAGACACACCAACCAAGGCTCCTCCCAAAGTTTCCTATTGCTAGGTGGGATGCCCCTCTTTGCCCAGCCTTCTGCATTCACAGGATAGGCATCAACCTCAACGGCACAGTCACCTTCATCCCACATAGCCAATCAGTTTCCCAATCTTGGTTTTTCTACCTCCACTGCAACTCACATCTGTCCTCTTCCATTGCCTCCCGCGGCCAACAGCTTCATGCTAGCTGCCATCACCTCTCACATGGACCACTGTCAGAGCCCCCTCCGATGCACTCGCCATACACCCGCCAGGGTGGCTTTCTCAGTCAAAGATCCCATCAGGCAAATGACATGAATACTCAATAGAGTCCAAGGGCTCCCTGTCACCTCTTCTTGCATCAAAACCAAATTCCTGCAATGGACATTTTAAGCTGTTCACAATCGGGCTCCATCCTGTCTTTACAAACTTATTAAACAGCAGAACTGGATTTTTCATGGCTCCTAACATATCCCACGTCCTTTCTGTATGCCTTTGAAGAGACCGACCCAACTCCTAGAAGACACAGCATAGCTCACCTCTTTTATGTTAAACTCAGCTCAATGAAACTCTTCTAAATGAAACCTTTAGTGATTTCCCCAGGGGCTAGGACACCCACCCACTAAATTACCTTGTATGTGTAATACACATACATGTCTATGGAGAGAGAGAGAGGGAGAGAGAGAGAGAGAGAGAGAGAGAG
>NW_025350859.1:0-11158 GCF_016433145.1 Gracilinanus agilis
GGAAACAAATTCTAGAATTTACCATGCTTATTCACATAAGAAAGACTTTCCTGTACTTCCTATTCAATGTAAAAAGAAATAAAATCTAGAATTTACAATGCATAAGTATATAAGAAATCATTTCTGTATTTCCTATTGTGTGAAAAGAAATTCCAGAGTTTACCATTGAGATGCACATAAGAAATAAAATAAGATATCACTTAATTATTTAATATAGTATTTACTCTATATTCTCCCTAACTCTTTGTAAGTTTCTTAATTCCACTGGGTATATGTACCTCAAGTTGGAAATCCTGCTTATAGGAGATAATACACAAATTAAGCCCATATAGAATTTAGGGATTCTAGGAGATGGAGGTTAGGAGCATGGAAATTAGCTTTATGGAAACAGGAGATGTAACCCTGAGTTTGGGGAACAGTAAGCAGACCAGTCTAGACAGAATAGAGAGCTCATGAAAAGGAACAAAGTACAATTAAATCTGCAAACAAACAAACCACCTGAAGAGGATGAAGGCCATTTTCTGGTTTTTATATTGGGATACTGTACTTTCAAATAGGGTGCTTTTTATTTTCTTTTGCCATTTAGATAGGCTAATAATAAAAAATGGGTCAAAATAATTAACCCATGTCTAATAGCACCATCAAATGAGCTTGTAAAATTATATTGGAGGGTATTTTAGTTTTCGTTTATGGTTACTGTCTCCATAATGCTTTCCTGCTGGCTCTGGGCCAAACCAGACAGCTAGAAAAGTGACAAAACATTTTGAGACAGGGGGCCCTGTCATACCTCAAGGAAGACACAGTGGAGGCCAATGGTCTTTAAGCAGCATCCAATAGGGAGTAGCAGCACAAGGCTATCTCTAGCCTCCAGCTGCAGATTTTGACTGCTCAAATTTCAAGACCTACTGGATGAGTTTAACCTCAGGCAAGATAAACTTGTCTGAGTTGCTAAGAGATCTGACCAGTGATGGATGAAAGTCACAACATATAGAGTTCAAACACTAATCCAACAAGGTCAGATTTTCCCAGTCACGTATTCTTAGGACTCCATATATAATTCCTTTCCCTTTCCATCTGTCAGGAAGAGTCAAGATGTAGTACAGTCTGAAATTAAGGGAGTGGATGAGGTGAAAATAGCAATAACTGATAATAACACCTACTCTGCTTCCTGCCCAATGATGACCTGGTTAAACAAAATATTCCATTTGGTTTCCTAGGAAAAGTCCTACAAAAGTTCTCTGACCAATGTGTATAAGATATTTCTAGATCTATAAGTAGTATGGGACTGCCAGGTGCAGGGTACAAAGATCAGAGTTGGAAGGGAGGCTGTGCTTCCTCCCTAGGATGACTGGTACCCCCTATTTATTGTGGTGTGATGGAAAGAGAGTTCAAGGTCCCAAAGAAGTAGAACCAGAATTTTAATTCAGATATTTACTACCTATATGACCTTAAGCAAATAACTTCTCCTTCCCAGGTCTCAATTTCCTCATTTGTAAAATGAGATAGTGGACTAGATGATTTCTAAAGTCTCTTTCTCTAAGGTACTCTACCAGCCTACACCACCCTGCAGGTTGATTGCCTCCATAACTTTTGTTGCCATCTGTCTCCTCCACTTGAATCCATTATCCTCCCACTAGGGTAGGCTACATCCTTTGGGTGATGAGTGACACAGCCTCTCTGAAAGCTACAGCACCTGTAGTCCATCACATCTCTGTGCCTTTTCCTCCTGTCTCTACTCAAATAATTTGCCCCAGGTACAAGTAATTTTTAGTCTTTGCTTTCAATATATCTATCTTGTCTGAAACTAGCAATGTGCGTATAGGCTTAAGAGAGTCAATTGTTAAAATCAATCTGAATATGCCTCAGAGGTTATTCAACACTACAAATCTAGGTCTGATGTATTGTTAGGACTTAAGAAAAATAGTGGATGGGCTAGAAAGAACTGATAAGCAGAAATATGAAAGGCAGTTTATATATACATTTTTTTGGCTAAATGATGCTTTCTACAGTGCAGGAAGAAGGGGAGAGGGAGGGAAATGCCTGGAAATTTTAATGTAGCCAATAAACAAATAAATTACTAAAATTTAGAAAAGGAAATGATGAGCAAAATATCAATAACATAGAATAAACTGAAAAAAAAGGTGTCATACATACATTTTCCTCAGGAGACTATAAGAATGTACCAGCACATCCCTGCCTGAAACTCATACTCTTTATCTCTGCTCATCACATTCATCCCTGCCTATTAAAATCTTTCTTTTTCCTAATTCAGATGTCACTTTCTCTGTGATGCTTCCTTTCTCCTAGACTAGCAGTTATTTTGCCCTCCAATAATTAAATTCTACCTTGTGTTGTATTTATATATGTATTTTTTTCTCTTCCATCTAGTGCAGGGGTCGGCAACCATTTTGGCCATGAGATCCATAAACGTCACATTTTTAAAAATGTAATTTTGTGAGAGCCGTTCAGTGCTCACAGTGCGTGCTCCTGTAACACTGTCTGAAAAAAAATTGACTTTATAGCTCCTGTAGAAAGAGCCATATCTGGCCCTCAAAAGAGCCAGATATGGCTCGAGAGCTATACGTTGCTGACCCCTGCTCTAGTGCCTAGTGCCATGCTTTTTTTGTTGCTTTTGTTGTAACAGGTACTTTCTTCTGTCAGTCATATTATCATAGGATATAGAACTAGGAGGGACCTTAGAGGTTATATAGTTCAATTCTCTCATTTTAGAAATTAAAAAAAAATGATAGCCCTGCTAAACAAGATGAGCATGAAAAAATCTGAAAAGACTTATATGAAGTGATGCAAAGTGGAATGAGCAGAACAAGAAGGTTGTACACAAAAACGAAAATAGTGTATGATGATGATCATCATCTGTGGATGACAATTATTATCAACAAGGCAAGGATCCAAGACAACTTCAAGGAACTCATGACAAAAAAGATATCCACCATCATAGAAGAAAGGAGTCTGAATGCAAACTGAAACATACCATACTTTATTTCCTCAATGATTTTTTTCTCTAGTGAAAGCAATATATGTCTTCTTTTACAACATGATGAACATGGAAATCTGTATTATATGATAATATATGCGCAACCTATATAAAACTACCTATTTTCTTGGGTGGGGCAAGAGGTAGAAAGGAAAGAGAAAACAAGGATTGTGAAATATCAGAAAACAAATACTAAAAAGTTGTATTAACCTGTAATTTAGAGAAAAATAAATATCTGGCATAATTTTTAAAGCCCTGAGGCTGGCTGAGAGGTAAATGATTTGGCAAAAGTCTCACAGCTAATCAATGTTTGAATTCAGATTTGAACTCTATCTAGTTCCCTGACTAGGAAACCAGATGTAAACCAGTATTTAATCCTTCAAGTTTATGTTAAAATAGATACCAGGTAATGTGGGACCTTTGACAATAGAATCAAGCTGTTTGAAGAATATGGCCAGACTTTAAAGCAATGACTAAGAGAATACAGGAAGAGGCTGATTTAGAAGTGATAACTCCTTCTTTAAAAAACTCATGGCACTTTGTGCTTGTCTTACGCATTTTCATATTCTACCTTGTTTCACAGTCATTCTAGATTCCTTAGACGTCAAAAGAACTAGCTTTAACATTTGTCCACTAATTCTCTAGTTCATTAAATCATTTATTTGTATTACTTAGTACAGTGTATCTTATTTCTTATTCAAAACAATTTCACATGTGTTATCTCTTCACTTTATGTATTGATCCTACAAAAAATTGGTGTCAGGAGTCAATTTTTCTTTTATACAAATCGGTTGCACAATGACTAGAGTGCCAGATGTGGAGTCAGGAAGACTCTACTACCTGAGTTCAAATCCAGCCTTATACACTTACTAGCAGTGTGATCCTGGGCAAGTTACTTAAACCTGTTTGCCTTAGTTATATCTATAGATCTATATATCTTATCTATAAAAGGAGGTAATAGAAAGAAATGGCAAAACACGCTAGGATCTTTACCAAGAAAATACTAAATGGAGTCAGAGTCTGACATCCTAGAATTGAACTCATCTGTCTCTAGAAATCCCATATGCAAATATTTGGCCACCCTATAGACTTTCTATTTTTCTTCCCTAATTTTACAAATAAGAAAATTGAAACCCAGAAAAATTAAATAATTTTTACTTAAAGTTAACCAATGGCTAAGCCACAACAAAAATAATTCACAAATTTCCAGGTTTACATAGTACTTTCTTCATAATATTCCCATGAGTTGGTAATACTCATATTATTATCTTTATTTTATATTTGGGGTACTGAGGGTCAAAAAGGGTGAAAGTGGTTAATAAGTCATAGAGCTGTGGCTCTATTAGGTCTTCTTAAAACCAGAACTCTTTTTATTATATCACATTGATTCATGTCTCTCTGCCTTTCCGCTTCACTATGTTCACAGGATCAGTTATCTAGAGCTGGAAGGGAACTTAGATGATATCAAGTACACACTTTCCCTATTCCAATATGACAGATGAGGCAATTGAGCCATAGAAAGGTTAAATGATTTGCCCAGGCTCACATAAGTAGGAAGTATTTTAGGTGAGATTTGAACTCAGGTTCAAATTTGATTCTCAGTTTTGGAAGAGGGGCAATTAACTGCATAATTGCTAATTTCCTCCTAATTGAAAAGAAGAAAGACATGACAGGAATCAATAACTAGCATGGCTTCCTCAAAAGCAGGTGCTAATAAATCAAAACAATCAATAATTACAAGAAAAAGTATTCTAAATCCCTTCTGATGAAACATAAAATAAAAAACAATAAAAACAACTCTTACACCTAGCAGATTGGTCAATATGGCAGCAAAGGAAAGTGATAAACGTTGGAGGGGATGTGGCAAAATTTGGACACTAATACACTGCTGGTGGAATTGTGAATTAATCCAACTATTCTGGAAGACAATTAGGAATTATTCCCAAAAGGACTTTAAATGACTGCCTGCCATTTGATACAGCCATACCACTGCTGGGTTCATACCCCAAAGAGATAATAAGGAAAAAACTTGTACGAAAGTATTTATAGCCGCACTCTTTGTGGTGGCAAAAAATTGGAAAATGAGGGAGTGTCCATTGATTGGGGAATGACTGAACAAATTATGGTATCTGATGATGATGGAATACTATTGTGCTGAAAGGAATAATGGACTGGAGGAAATGGAAAGACCTCCAAGAATTGATGCAGAGTGAAAGGAGCAGATCCAGAAGAACATTGTACACAGAGGCTGATACATTATGGCACAATTGAATGAAAGAGACTTTTCTATTAGCAGCAATGCAATGACCCAGGACAATCCAGAGGAACTTATGAGAAAGAATGCTATCCACATCCAGAGAAAGAACTGTGGGAGCAGAAATACAGAAGAAAAACATATGATTTATCATGTGTTTGATGGGTGTATGATTAGGGTTTTGATGTAAAAAGACCACTCTACTACAAATATAAATAATACGGAAATAAGTGCATGTATAACACAGTAGAATTGCTTGTTAGTGCTGAGAGGGGGAGGGAAAAAGGGTGGGAAAAATCATGAATCGTGGAATTATATTCAAAATAAATAAATAATTAGAAAAAATTTGTTTAATATTTAAAAAAAACATAATTTCCTTTTCTGCACAAAATTATTAAACTAGGGGATGAAGAGAATTCCACTGGATACAATTAACCTAGATTTTAGAGAAATCTTTGATAAAACATCTCATATTCTTTTTGTGGAGAAGACTGAGAAACGTGGTATAGATGACAATATGATTAGACAGATTTGGAACTGCACTCAAAGAGTGGTTGTTAATGAAATGGTGCAGAGTCAATGTGGAATATCTCAATATGTTAACCCGTAAGTCTTTATATGCCCCTAAATTGTTTAACATTTTTGTTAGTGACTTGGGGAGAAGCACAGATTGTATTATTTATTATATTAGCAGATCACCCAGAACTGGGAGGGATAGCTAACAAAGACAGTGACAAAAGTCGGGATCCAAAAGGGTTTGATAGGCTATGCATTGAACTGAGTTCAATAAAATGTGATTCAATAGGAATAAGTGGAAAGTTCTACATGAGCACAAGGAAATATGCTTCATAAGTAGAGATGGGGGAGACATGAATAGACAGCAGTTCTAAAAATAAAAAGATCTGGGGGCTTTGGTGGACTGCAAACTCATGTGAATCATCAGTGTATCATGGTAGTCAAAAAAGTGGATGTGATCTTGGGTTTCTTTAAGAGGTCTAAAGCTTCCAGGAATAGAGAGCAGAGTCCCACTATGCTCTGCTCTTGTCAGACCTTATCTGGAGTATTGTATTCAGTTCTGGGTACCATAGTTCCCATAGGAATTAGGTTCATGGCTTATCTCAGTTCCTAAAGAGCATAGGTCCTTAAAGCTTCCAAGTCCAAAGGAAACATTCCTCCCTATACTTTTCCCTCTCCCCATCTTGTTTTCTGGCAGTATCAGGTTTGGAATCCTTCCATGACAGTTGACATACTGCAAGTTCCTCAGTATGGGATAGTATTCCTTGTAAACAGAACTGAAAAAGAACAAACAAAACAGTTCCAAACCTCAAGTCCTTTCCTCAAGGCCATGGGGACTATAGGGAGGGCAAGGTATCCTTCTCTGCCCTGTTTAGTGCAAAATACTCATGTTGTTTGTGAATGAGACCTTCATCCATGGATGCCACCAGAAAGAGAATGACTATGATTTAATCAGATAGGTGGTATGTTGCAAGTTCTGGTTCCAGAGTCAGTGGAGAGAGGCTATTCCCACTTATACTCAGAATATAGAAAATCTTCTCCCAGAGGTAGGTTCCTATTATTTCCTACTTGGGTGCTTCCAACTAAGGTGAGCTGGGCACAGATACACATCTATTCAAAAGAGAACAGCCTAGTAATCCCCATTGAGTAGAAATTATGTGTGTGGGGGGGGCAGGGAGTTGGCATGTCAAAACATATCATTTGAAGAATAAATGTTGTTCATTTACTTAATGTCTCTTTGGGCAAGCATAATAGATTGAAAAGGAAAGTAATGCAGTAGTATGAAAAAAACGAGGGAAGGCTAGACTGGAATTAATCTGGAGGGTTTTGAGCGAAGTCGAACTCTATGGCTTTTTTGTTTTATTTGGTAGGCAATAATGAACCATTGAAAGTCTTTTTTTAAGTAAGATGATATTCAATTTGATAAGCATTTACCAGTTAAATACTGTTTGCAGAACACTTGTCCTAGGCATTAGGTTGATATAATCGGTATAATCAGAGAGGACAGCTCTAGATATTCTCAAAGCTCTACATTGGGAAGTTAATCTGGTACTTTTAATTAGAGCCATCCAGAAGACAGTGGAAACTATGTATATCTTCAAGAAAGTTCAACTTTGTCCAAGTCTCAAGTCAGAGCCGAAGGTATGGACTAAACTTTGGGAAGAGCTTATTGGAACTTCAGAGTTCACACTCTGTCTTTCAGATGTGGACTTTATTAATTCCGTTTTCCACTTTGTGCACTGATAGCAGTGCTTCATAAAACAGGGCTGTCCAGATCAAGACTTCATCCATCTTTCAGACATGCTAGATTGTGGGCAACAGAGAATTCCTGGCAAGTTCCATTTGCCCTTACTCCAAGGACAAATAGACTAGACTCTAAGAAGAAAATATGTAAGGAGCAAATAAGGACTATTTTCACGAAACCTTTCACTATCACTGTCTTACTAATTTGATCTATGAAGAATGTGTTGAAGGTATCAAAAAGGTTATTTAATTAATTAGAAATTCTACTGTCTGTAACAACTAAGGGAGCTCGTTTGAAGCAGCAACACTTGACTGTAGAAAATAATGTATTCAGGTTGTGTACATGGTATGTATGCGTGTTACAATCTATATTTGATGCAATAGGTCTAAAGTCATTAAATAGCCCAACTCTCATCCATCAGGCATATTGAAAAAGAATGTCACTAGAGCTGGAAATAATGTTTTAAGAGCTTCGTAGGTCAGTTGAGGTTCCTAACTTCACCAAAAGGTCTGGCAGTTTCCTTCTCATATAGGACTATTTCTAAGAAAAAGCAAGTAAGGGTGGGAAATAGAAGGCAATCGGCCAATAGAAGGAGAGTAAGAGTAGCTAACCCATTACAATTTGGCACTTTGTTGTATTTCTTAAACTCGCATTGTTGTTCAGTCATTTCAGTTGTGTCTCCTTCTTTGTAAACCCCTTTGGGACTTTCTGGGCAAAGATACAGGAGTGAATTCCTATTCCTTCTCCAGCTCATTTTCTAGATAAAGAAATGGAGGCAAACAGGGTTAAGTGACTTGCCCAGTCACACAACTAGTGAGTGCCTGAGGCCAGATTTGAACCCAGGGAGATAAGTCTTCCTGATTCCCAGCTCAGTGCCACCTCATTGCCCTCTTAAACCCACACATTAATTTTTAGAAATCTTTCCATTATCTTATTATAATTATACTTCAACTACCCAGAGCTCAACTATTTGTTAACTTTGCTAATACACACAGATACACACACAGACACACAGACACGTAATATAATCAAGAATCAAAAAATAAGCAGATAATATAAAAAAAGACTAAGAAGATAATTTTGATGTTGCTAAGTCTGTGTGTTAAATCTAATGATCCATAAGAAAGCCTCTCAGGGCCCACCAAATTATATATTACAAACATTTTAGCAAACTTAATAGGTTTCAAAAGCCCACAATGTCTTAGAAGCACAAAATTAGGAGAGAGTAAGGGTCACTAGAGAGTATCTGGAAGTGATAATTAAACCTGGTGGTAAGAAAGGAAAAGAGAAATTTATCAAAAGTAGATACAAGAACTAAAAATGTGCATTTTTCTAGGGCCAGCTAGTTTCTCAGGGCATTTTCTTAGGGTAATAGGGCAAACAATCCAATAAACCTCAGCAGGTCCTAAAGGAATCGTAGTATTCATTAGCCGCAGAGTGCCTGGGATTTGGGACACTCACATTCCTTGAAGCCTGGGAGGTAGCACTTAGGTGCAAGAAAAGTTGATGCCACCTAGAAAGATAAAGACTCACTATTTGGCAAAAACTCAGAAAACTGGTTTCCTGGTTAAGATGGCGGCAGAGTAAGAAGCAGCTCTTAACCTCTCCTGACCGAAACACACAAAACTCCTCAAGGGGACATAAAAACAAGTCCAGACGAAGGGAGGAACCCCACAAGAGGGCACAGCGTGGAAGGTACGTGGAATCGAGGCATTTCCAGGCTATAAAGGGGTGAAACAGCCCTCACGAAATCGAGGGCTGAGCAACCACCCCACCCCCACTCCCTCCACACTCATCTATAGCTCCGAAGACAGCTAAAAAGAAATAGAGCAAGTTTGGGGCACCCATCAAGTCATTGGCAGCTCCGGGGCCTGTTCCTGAGAGCAGCAAGACTTAGGACACCATTAAGCCAAAAAACGCAGGCGAAATCTGAGAGAGGGAGCAGAGAGTGGACACAGGACGAAGAGCGTGGGCTGAGAGCGCAGGCACTGCGGAGGCGTGGGTGGAGGCAGACACAGCCAGGAACTAAAGCCTAAGTGGGGAACCAGTGTGGATGGGTATACGACTGTGGAAGCAGCGCCCTGAGACTTGTAAAGAAACCTCCGGCAGAGGATCAAGTAAGGGGGTCCACCAGGGGACTTGACCTTGGAAAAAACCAGAACTCAGACCTCAGGAGCCAATAGATTGCGGACAGACACAGAGCGCGAGGATAAACCTGAGAAGCTGCTGGGCTAATGATGGCTACTCAGTCTCAGGAAGTTCAGAAGAGAAAGAATAACAACAAGAAAAAGAAGTCTTTAACACTGGACAGCTTTTACACAGAGAAAATCCAGACAACCGAGCAAACAGAGGAGGAGAACAAACAAGCATCCGGACCTTCCTCAAATAAGGAAAACTCCTCACAAGCTATGGAAGAGTTCAAAACTGAGATTTTGAGGAAAATGGAAGAGATCTGGCAAGAAAATAACTGTTTAAAAGGTAGAATCTTGCAATTGAACACCAGAGATGACCAGATTGAAAAGGAATACCAAAAGATTATGGCCGAAAACCGAAAGATTATAGCCGAAAATCAATCCCTAAAGGCTAGAATTGAGCAAGTAGAAGCTAATGATCTCTCAAGACAACAAGAACAAATTAAACAAAGTCAAAAGACTGAAAAAATAGAAGGAAACATGAAATATCTCAATGAGAGAGTGACAGACCAAGAAAACCGGTCTAGAAGAGACAATTGGGAATAATTGGTCTTCCAGAAAAACCAGAAATTAATAGAAACCTGGACTCCATACTAAAAGAAATTATTCAGCAAAATTGCCCTGAAGTCCTACAACAAGAGGGCAATATAGACATAGAAAGGATTCATAGAACACCCACTACATTCGATCCAGAGAAAAAAACGGGTAGAAATATTATTGCCAAATTCAAAAGCTTTCAAGCAAAAGAAAAAATCTTACAAGAAGCCAGAAAGAGACAATTCAAATATCAAGGAGCTCCAATCAGGATCACACAGGATCTGGCAGCCTCCATGCTAAAAGACCGTAAGGCTTGGAATACAATATTCAGAAAGGCAAGAGAGCTGGGCCTACAACCACGGATCAACTACCCATCAAAATTGACTATATATTTCCAGGGGAAAGTATGGGCATTCAACAAAATTGAAGAATTCCAGGTATTTGCACAGAAAAGACCAGGGCCAAATGGAAAGTTTGATATCGAACCACAAAAACCGAGAGAAATCTGAAAAGGTAAATAAGATACAGAGAGGAAAGAAAGAAAGCTTATAATTTTTAAATTTGCCTTTTTAAGGGCCTCAGTGAGATCTAATTATATGTATTCCTATGTAGAGAAATGTTATGCATAATTCTCTGTAGTGAACTCTATTCACCATTATAATATCCACTATTATAGTAATCAGAAGAATAATTCACAGGGTGAGGGTGGAACACTAAATAATCTAAGATGGCATGGGGGATGGGAAAGAGGGGGTGAATAGCAGGGGACACCAAGAGAAACTTGAGTGAATAAGAAAATAGAATATTCTATTACACACAAAGAGGGCATGGGAGGGAGAGGGGACAAATACTATTATAAGAAGGAGAGGAAGAGAGCATAAAGAGGAAATAATCAAACCTTACTCTCAGTGTAATCAACC
>NW_025350860.1:0-1184 GCF_016433145.1 Gracilinanus agilis
CTTGAGGGCAGAGGCTGTCTTTTTTCCAGCCCTTAGCATGGTGTCCAGTACATAGTAGGCACTTAATAATGATTGATTGCTGTTCCTACAAGAACTGGAAGAAATGGCGAAAAATCAGCATACTTTGGGCATTAGGTCAGAGAGGTACTTGGGGTCTGATCGCCGATTCCCTTGCTCTTCCTTCTCTTCCTGTTATGGTGTAGAAATCATCTCACCAAAGACCTAGATCTTTCTTCTAATAGCTAAGCAATTCCCTCTTGAGATTCCATTCTAGCCTTGATTCTTCAGGGATTGCCCCCTCTTCCCTTGCTTCCCTCCCTTCTCATGCCTCAAGGAAAGCCAGAAACCTTGCCTTTGTAAGAGTTTAATCCATGCCAGCCACAGGATTAAAGTAGATAAACTCTGGGAGCTGGAAAGTCCCATTCAGAGTCTTCTAGGGAAAATGAGATTCGCACCTTTGGGTGGAGTAGGGAAAGGCATGTGGCCTGGCTTTAACTCCTTCACTCTCCTATATCCAAGACGATTATTGGGCTAAAATTATATCTACTACTAAACATCAGTCATGGGGCATAATGTTCTTTCAGCTTATCTAAAGAAAAAAAGAAAAAAAGCCACCACTATTTTAGAGTCTCTCTGGATGAGAAATAGTCCTGCCCCAAACCAGAGTCATAGTTTAATTTCAGCCAGTTTAGTTCTCTCTCACCAAAAGACAATCACAGATGGCTAACAAATATATTTGTCCAAGCAAGCAGCAAAACAGAAATTGGGGAAGTTGTAAGGATTATGGGACGCAGTAGAATACACAACACTCAATTGACTCTTTGACTACAGAGATAAAATCTCATTTCCGTACAGGAGAGAGCACCTCACCAGAGAAATCTGCCCTCAGCAGCTGCTGGGAACCAAGGGGCGTGTTGGGGGTGGAGTGGCTGCCCACATATCTGTGGTCCTGGGGACTCCCATTAGCCAGTTCAAAGTTAATGCCTTTTTAATTTTCCTGTTGATTTCTTGAACTTGAGTCTCTCCTCACTTTCTCTCCCCCAATCCAAAGTTGAAACTCTCACATATATGATAATACAATGTCCAAGGCTCAAAGAGTTCTCAGATAATCAGGAGATAAATTCCTCCAGCTCTTTAATTTCTTTCCATTATTGTTCCTCCTCCTCCTCCTCCTCCTCCTCCTC
>NW_025350861.1:0-5294 GCF_016433145.1 Gracilinanus agilis
CCCCCTCCTCTTTTATGTGTGAGTGCACACATGTGTGAGTGACAGAAACAGACAGAGAAGGAAACAAAGACAGACACAGGAAGGCAGACAGAGAGACACAGAAGGATTTCTATAGGGGAAGTCTTAAATGGAATTATAGAACCAAGAACTAGGCCTAGAAAAGACCTTAGCCAGTTTATAATTCAGTAATTATTAAAAATATCCAGGAACTCTTTCAGGGGATCCACATAGCTTAGATAACTTCCCTAATAATATTGAGATTTTAATTTCCAATATGGTAAATATCAATAGATATAGGTCACAGAAACAAAAGCTCTTTGACAGCAGGTCCTCAATAATTTTTAAGACATTAAAGCATTCCTGAGACCAAAAAGTTTGAGAACCATGGATATAGTTCAGCTGCTCATTTTAAAAATGAGGAAACTGGGATCCAAATTGGGTAAGTGTCTTACTGAAGGTGACACACAGAGGTAAGAATTGAACCCAAGACTTCTAACTCTAGAATCAATGTCCTTTCTTTCCCACAGAAGAACAAAACGGATTTAGATAAGTTGAGAACAGGATAAAAACCACTCTGGTCAAGGGAATAGGAACAAAGACACATTGCAGAAAATCAACATTGTTGTTGGATTGTGTCCAACTCTTCATGATCCCATTTCTGGATTCCCTTGGTAAAGATACTGAAGTAGTTTGCCATTTCCTTCTCTACCTCATGTTTACAGATAAGAAACTGAAGCAAACAGGGATTAAGGGACTTGCCCAGGATGATATAGCTAGTAAGTGTCTGAGACCAGATTTGAACTCAGGAATATGAGTCTTCCTGATTCCAAGTTCAGTGTTCAATCAGTTGTGCCATCTACTTGACAACAACTAAGATAATTAACATAGCTTATGAAGAAGACAATGAGGCAAGTCTGAAAGGAATGTAGGGTATGCTTTGAGAAGCAGTAAGCAAATTGGAAGATTAAGGTAAGGCAAGACTATGAGACTTGAAACTTTGGGAGAGGAGCAGGGACTCACTGTAGGGTGCATAAAAGATGTGTTTTAGCTTCCTGAACAGAAGATTTCTCAGATTTTGATCAGTATTTACAGAGTCAGGTTTTGGTCATGATTTTACTTTTTTGTAGGAAATTCCCAGTAAGAAAATTTATTTCCTGATGCAGGTTGGCCCTTCTTCCATACCTTGTAGTCTTAAACAATCATTAGAGTAACAGCAATAATGTGTGATGATCAACTGTCAATGATTTAATTATTACCAACAAAGCAAAGATCCAAGGCAACCATCAAGTACTCATGATGAAAAAGGCTACCAAACATCATAGAAAGAACTGATAGAGTTTGAATGCAGATTGAAGAGTAACATTCTTTATTTTATTTCTTCCATGAATTTTTTTCTAGTGTAAATAATATGCTTCTTCTTTTACATGATTAACATGGAAATATGTATTATATGGTAACATGTGTACAACCTATATTATATACCCGCCATCTTAGAGAGGGACCAAGGTACCCTTGAGAACATGGATTGCAAAATGTCAGAAAATTATTATTAAAATTTTATTGACATGTAATCTGAAAAAATAAAAATTTTTGAAAGACAAAAGATAAAGCAAAATACAATTTTAAAAATTGCTAAGGTTGGGGAGTAGCAGAAAGAAGGAGCACTGAGAGATCTCTGGGTCATATAGCTACTAAGTATCAGAGACAGCACTGGAATCTTTCTCAGGATCTTTTCACTGTATCAGCCTACATCTCTATTTAAGGAACAGTTTTAATATTGGAAAGATACTTTTTTAGTATCATAATAATAACTTATTTTTCCACAATTACATATAAAACAATTTTTTAACATTCATTAAATTTTCTTTTACTTCCAAATTCTCTCCCTTCTTCCTATCCTTTTTCCCTCCTTCCCTCCCTCCTTCTCTCCCACTCCTTTCTTCCCCCTCCCTGAGATAGGAAACAATCTGATATAGATTTTGAGAGACACTTTTTATGATGATGACAATATATTGTTGCCTTGAGGTAGAAAAACCATAGGCTGTCAGAGTTAGAAGGAATCTTTGAGTTCATCTAGCCTTACTCCTCATTTTTACAGGTAGGGAGCCTGAGTTGTTGAGAGGCTACGTGCCTTGCATAGAGTCCCATAGCTAGTTAGTCACAGAGCTGGGGTTAGAATCCCAGGCTCCTGACTTCCAGGGCAAAGCTATTTCTACTATCCCAGGCTGCTTAGCTGTCTAGCTCCCTTCAATCCCTAAGTTGCTTAGAGATATTTGGCCTCTGTTCATTGAATGCACCAGACGGTGAAAATGTTTGCGTGCATTGTTTGGGAAATAGAACAGACAGACCCCATTTGACTGAGATTATTTCAGGAATTTTTTTCTACCTTCCCATCCATATACCGATTGCAATTTCTTGCAGCAATTTTCTTGACATCCTTCTGGAACTATCAGATGGGCAAGTTTGCAGCTGTTTAGGTGGAAATCTGTCACTCATTCTCCAACCTACTGGTCTATAGTATTCAGCGCACACTGACTCTGAAATGAGAGGATCTGGGTTCCCATCCTAGCTTCACTGCTTAATGCTGCCATGTGACTCTGGGAAAGTAATTTAACCTTAATGGGCTTCAGTTTCTTAATCTGTAAAATGTAAGAGTTAGATCTAGTCATGTCTGACTTCCCTTTGAGTTCAGTGTCCCATGATGCTAAGGCAGAGGATTCATTCAGGACCTACAGAATTCACCTGCTTTCACCTCCTGCTATAGTTGGGAGAAAGTCTGAACTTTCCAAGAAAGATGTTGATCTTCAAGCTTTCTGGAGACAAAGAGCTCCCCATCTCCATTTTTTCATGTGTTTTTATCCTTGGTAGTCAAGAAGTTCTTCCTTACATTTGACCAGAATTGTTCCTACTATAATCCATTTTGCTTTTCTTGGGCTGCTCCAAAGGCAATTGTTTTTAAGTTTTTCCTTAGCCGTCTCTTATCCAGACTAAACAGCCTTGGATCCTTTTACCTTTCCTCATAGAGCCTACCTCTCCAATTGTTTTTTTGTTTTTGTGTTCTTCTTGGTAAAGCTTTTCTTGACTATCTCAGCCCACAACAATCTTTCTCTTTTCTGAACATCTGCACACAGTGAATACAGATAGGATTAGACCTGAAGAATGAATCAGAAACTGGCAGGGGGGTTGTAAGAAAGTCATGGCTCAGTTCCATTTTATTCACTGAAGATCAGACCTAGACTTATTCATTTTGATTAAAGAAACATTTATTAGGTACCTACTGCCGGCCTGAGGGGTGATGGTTGTACAAAGCTAAATACAATATGGATCTTGTTCCTAAAGAAGTAATGAAGGGGAGGGAAGTACACAGATATTCAAGTGAGTATTTTCCAAGCCGGGTACTATTAGGATACAAATAATTAAACTACTGGAGATACAAATAATCCTGCCCACAAGGAGCATACATTCTAATAGGGAAAATTACATGTACCTATATATTTATATAAAACACATCTACATATGCTTATTTACCAGACCTAAGATTTCATTAGTGTGGGGTGTCATTTCCTCACTGCAATGAACTAATCCTCCAAAGAGATGCCTGAGGAACTGAGAAGTTAAATAATTTGGTCATGATCACTGAGCCAATATGTAACAGATACAGAACTCAAACTCATGTCTTTTTGTATTTTGCGACTGATTTCTGTCTACTACACCATCCTACCTCTTTGTATAATACACAAAACACAGATGAAGCTGAACCAAGTTAACCTTCTAGTTCTTGGAGGACCCTGGAGAGTTGTTATTCAGTCGTTTTTCAAGTATATCTAATTCTTTGCGACCCCATTTTAGGTTTTCTTGGCAAAGACACTGGAGTAGTTTGTCATTTCCTTCCCCAACTCATTTTATAGATAAGGAAACAGAGGCAAACAGGGTGAAGTGACTTGCCAGGGATCACACAGGTGGTAAGTGACTGAGGCCAGATTTGAACTTAGGAAGAGGAGTCTTTCTGACTTCAGGCCCAAAGCTCTACCCACTTTACCACCTAGCTACCCCACCATGAAAAGTATCTACTGATAAAAATGTTAAACTTTATAACGCTTCCTTTTTGTTGTCTTAAATACCCTGACTTCTTTGTCAGTAGATATTAGTAGAATTTATAGTCATAGAGCCTCCAGTTTTGAAGGGGGTGTAAAGACTGTCTAATCCAACCTGTCTGTACCTTAGCAGGGATTTCTGACTCAACATCCACCAGATTGTAAACTCCTTGAAGGCAGGGCCTGTCTTTTGCCTCTTATCGTATCACCACCATTTAGAACAGTGCGGGGGACCTGCTAGGTATTTAATAAATGTTTATTAATTTGTTAATTTATTGATTGTTTATTTATTGATTGAACTGCTGATTGTCACACACCTTTAAGGATAAAGAGCTCATGGGAAGACAGCATTATTTAATGGAAAGAGCAGAGCTGCTGGAAGACCTAAGTTTAAATCTCTCCCTCTGATACCAGATAACTAGATGACTGTGGACAAGTCACTTGACTTTCCTCAGCTTTAGTTTCCTCATCTGTAAAATGAATTTAGCTAAAAGTCCTCTGAGATTTCTTTCAGCTCTAGAGACATGATATTAAGCAGACCATTTCACTTTTGTCCATCTCTAGTTACTGGAATGCTTTTGTTGAGCTTTAAGTTTCCCTTCCACAACTTCTACCCATTAATGTAAATATGTGTGCCTGTGTCAGGGAGATGCGGTGGCTGCTCTGTCCTAAATTATCTGCTGTGTTTTTGGGTGGGGGTGGTGGGAAAATCGTTTCCATTTCTCTGACCTCCAGTTTTTCGTAACTGTAACATCAAAGGAACAGGACAAATGGACCCTCCCAGCATTGATTTCTAACTGACTTGAATAATACATCAAATGCCTGTCACTTAATCACAGGAGCCTGGAGATTCAAACACCTGAGACCTTGGATTCCTAGGTGACTCTAACTTGTCTAAGTGTCTGTAATTGGAAATAAAATGGGAGGAATGAGTCTGAATAGCTCCTTACAAACCACCTAGGCTGTGCAAAGTGAGGACCTTCCGGAAAATTAATGAAATGCTTTAAAGTTGCCTGGCTCTGAAGGGCTCTCAGCTGTGGCTTAGCAACAGACCCAAGGACCCCCACCCTCATTTAAAGAAGGAGTAGAGAATGAAAAAGAAAGGAGTTTTCTGAGTCCAACCTCTGATTCCTCCTGATACATACATACATACATACATACATACATACATACATACATACATATATATATATATATATA
>NW_025350862.1:0-5655 GCF_016433145.1 Gracilinanus agilis
CTCCTCTTCCTCCTCCTCTCCTCCTCCTCCTCCTTCTTCTCTCTCTCTGCACCCCCGTCTCTGTCTGTCTGTCTGTCTCTTCCTCTCTCTGTGTCTCTCTCTCTTTCCTTTCTCTCTGTCTCTGTCTCTGGCTCTCTGTCTCCCTGTCTTTCTATGTGTGTGTGTCTCTCCGTCTGACTCTCCCATACGCACACAAGCACACACACATACCCATCCATGCATGCATATGCACAGAGGCTGATGTTTTTATCATCAGAGAATTCATGTTCAGCAAAAACGTTGCCAACAATCCAATTTGATCCAATGAACGTTTATGAGTGCCAAGCCCAGGGGCAAAGAAGAAACGGGTCCTGCTCTCCGGGATCCTCCACTCCGCAGGGGAAGCGTCACCTCTGAGCCTTAATCTGGGGAGGAAGGAAGCCCGACAAGGGGTATCAGGAAAAGCGCCCCCTGGCCTTCCTGGCACATCATAAGCCCAGGACCAGATCACAGGAGGAAGTGGCGCCTCCCTCGGACCGAGAGGCCAAAGAAGAACAATTCATTTCAGGAGTTGGGGGGTGGCCCTTGCAAACGTATGGCGGTGAGAGAATCCGCTCTGCGTTTGGGCGACAAAAAGTAGATCTGTTTGGTGGGAATCTAGAATCCATGAAGGGGAATAATTAATGTACATGAAAGAAGGCTGCCAAGAGTCTAAGGAGAGGCCTTGACAATGCTGACAGATATACGATGGCAGGCCCGAGGTCTTGGCTGTACATTCTCCAGCCTTCATTTTTTGCAGAAATACATCTGCTGGTATCTAGGAGTCTAGGAAAATCTCTTTAGGTCAAGCTGTGGAGCTTTAATCAGGTTTGGGGGGTTTCTTGCTTTTGTTTGCATGGAAGAGGCCACGTTGATGGAAGCAGACCCAAGCCTGAAGCCTCAGAACATCTGGAGTCGCCTCCTGAGAATCGCAGCCGATAGGAGTCAAAAGAACTCGAACTTCTTAGAAAACGCTCCACAAGAGATCCACGACAAGAGGGAAACGTGGCCTCCTTCAGAGCCCGATGCTAGCCAAGCGCCTCATGCCATGAGGGTGGCCATGTGCGGGGGACAGTGGCGGGCGGGCAGGCAGGGGGGAACCAGGCTGAGGGAGGATGCCATTCATTCTACCTTGGAACCTTACTGTTTGTTGTCCTTTCCTGCAGAAATGAAATCATTTAAGGAAAGAGCTTGAAGGCCAGCCTTGACCCGAGCCCTTCTCCTCACTGCTGTATGGTTTCTAAACATGGGCCCATTGGTCTAGAATGCCACTCTTTCTGCCAATCCCAAGAGGTGTGACCATTGGCGAGTCTTCCTTCCCTATCTGGGACATAGTTGTTTTTTTTTTTTTCACTTATAAAAGGAGGGAGCGAAGGACAACATTATTTCCAAAGTCCAGCCCAAATCTAAGACCCTATAAATCTATGACACCTCCTTAAAGTATGTGTCTGTTAACTAGATTTGTGAAGGAAGAAAAGCTGACCCAAGAAACACATCCATCATTCTCGCTAGGCTGGGATTTTCCATTTGTCTAATCCTGGGACATGAGCTGAGCTGAGCTGATCATCACTTGACCCAAGAAGTCAACCCCAGCCTTTTATAACAACAGGCTCTGGCTGGCCTCAGCACTAAGAAATGGACAAGGTCAAGTACTCATTTGTAGAATGAAATGCTGGCTGGCCAAAGGCACTTCCATTTTTGTTTTGTCCTATAAGTAGGGAATGGACAATTCTTTTGTATCAAAAGAGTCTTAAATTTGAAGCACCATGATACAGAACCCAGAGGTTCTCCATTTCCTAGCGGTGTGACAATGGACAAGTCACTTAACCCCTCCGTGCCTCAGTTTCCTCAAATATAAAATAAGGCAAGTAACACTTGCACTATCTACTCCAAAGAGTTACTGAGGGGAAAGCATGTTGTGAACCTGGAGGCGATGAGTAAATAATGTCTTTACTACCTGAAGTGATTTCTTACTTTTTCTTAGAACAAATAACAAATTCCCAATGGAACTGCTTGTTGGCTATGGGAAGAGGGGAGGGAAAGAACATGAATCATGTAACCATGGGAAAAATCTTCTTAATTAATTAATTGAACTTGATTTCAAAAAGAACAAGTAACAAATTTAGAAAAAATAGGAAGAATTTATAAAATCTCGAAATCAAATTTCAGAGGTAGAAGGGACATTTGAGACCATCTAATCCAACTAGTATCTAAGCATGAATCTCTTCTCTCCTTGATGGGTAATTTTCAAGCTTCTTCTTGAATACCTCCAGAAAGGGGGAACTCGGTGCTTTCAGAGGCATCCCATTCTACTGTGGGAAAGCTCTAAGAGTTGACATGAAGAGTCAATTTGGTCCTTTTTACTTCCACCCATTGTTCCTTGTTCTGCCCTCCGGGGCCAAGCAGAATATATCAAATCCCTCTGTCGGGTGTTAGCCCAGCAGACACTTGAAGATCACTTCCATGACCTCTTCACCAGGTTCAACATTGTCTGATCCTTTGACTGTTCCTCGTGAGGGAATGAATTCAAGGTCCTTCACCATCCTGCTCACTCCCCTCAGAATGTTCCCTAAGTTATCAACGCCCTTCCAACGCACTTTCCTCTGGATTTGGTCCTGCCAAGACAAGGTCCAGAAGGACTGACACCTTCCCAGTTCTCCGTTAATACAGCTTAAGCTCATATTAGCTCTCTTGGCCACCACATCGCCCCTAATGAATCATTCTCCTTTTGCAGTTGGCTAATGCCTCCAGAGCTTTTCCTGATGAGATGATGTCTAACCAGTCCTCCTCCATCTGATTTATACGTGTGAAGTTGAATCCGGGACCCCAAGTGTAACATTTTACATTTCTCTCTATGAACGTTCTTTGTGTCCAATTCTACCCAACTGTAGCCAGTGAAGACCTTCTGGGATCCTGACAGTCATCCAAGGTGTTGCTCTTCCTCCCAACCTTGTGTCAGCTGCAAATTGGATAAACTTCTTCTAAATAATAGATAAAACTGCTAAAAATCACCGGGCCAGACAGAGATCACTGGGGCGTTGGGCTGCCTACTTTTGGGGTCTGGCCGTTAATCAGTCCTGAATCGATCCAACTGTAGTGTTTCCTAGTTCGTGGCTCTCCATCTTTTCCAGAAGATCATTATCAGTCACTTGGTTAAAACGTTTTGCTGGACTCCAGATAAATCCTTCTGTAGCACTACTCTGATCTAGCTTAAATCTAATGACCTTATCCCCAAAAAAGGCATGGGGGGGGTGCCAGGAAGAGATGCATTTCCAATTGCACACAAAAGCCAAATAATTTATTAAACTGTCTAAAATTCAATGAATCAACCAAGCAACAAGTGATAATGATGTGTTTCTATGTGCCGGGCACTGTTTAAAGGATGCAAGGAAGGAAAGGCAGAAATCATCCCCCACCCTCTAGGAGTTCCTATTCTGACACGAGAGGCAGCAGCGCCACAAACTGGTACCTAAAATGATTTCTGAGGTTGGGACAGAAAAAGGGACAGGTGGGGGAAATGTAAATCGATGCTCTTCTGAAGACCTCCCACTTAGGGAGACCCAAGCACTCATATCAGGTGACAGAAATAGGTTTGTCCAACCCAAAGAAGACTCAAAAGGACTCTATGGTATTGGAAGACTGTCACCTGCTTAGGACTCATTGCTTGCCCCCAGGGGCTCTCTTTTCTTTTCTCCCCATATTTTCTTACTTGGTGATTTCACCAGCTCTCACAGGAATATTTTTGACTTGCTAATGATCCTACATATCAAGCCTTGGTCCCCTTTTTAAGTTCTCATCACCCTTCACCAATGGCCAGTTGGGCATTTCCAACTGGTTGTCCCATGGGTTTCTTCTCATCTCCATGTCATCCTTCATCAGAACTTCCCTATTTTTGCCAAAGTCTTCACCGTCCTTCCAGGTACCTAGTTTCCCCACCTCCGTCTAAACCCGGAGTCCTGTCTCTTTCTCATCCCCCAAATCATTAATTGTCAAATATCGTTGGTTTTACTTCAATATCTCTTGTATGCATGGTCTTCTCAACATTCGCCCAAGCAGTACCCTGCTGAGATGTTCATCGGCCCTCACCTGGACTATCTCGGCCTCCTAATTGGCCTCCCTGTCTGAGAACTCAGCGAAGATGAATGGCTTGTCCATGGCCACACAGGTAATGATCACCAGAGGCAGGATTCAAGCGGAGATGTCCAACACCCTTTCCCCAGTACCTCACTGGCTCTTTCTCTTCCTCAGCTATCCTAAGCACTTGCACCTTCTTAAAATACTACTCAGTTTCACCTTGTCTCTCTAAAAAGGGAGCCAGGATTTCATCTTCCTCTCCTTGGCATCCCATAGAATGGGTTTAACAAGTGCTTGGGGAGTTCAGGGAGCTTCAGAAAATAAGTTGATGTTCCCAGAGGCCAGATTGGCACTCTTAGGACAAAAAAAAGGGGGGGGGACTGGAACTCACCCACAAGTACAAACACACATGCACTATTCCCTCTTCCAATTCCAGGATTTATAGGACTGTGCATATAAATGCAATCCTCTATTCATAAACACATAAATTCATTAGACACAGGGAAGTCCAGTTAGACATGGAAAACAGCACTTGAGGGATCAATGATTTATGAGGCCCGAAAGATCCAAAACTCATCAGTTGCGAAGCCTAGAGTGGCTTTGAAAGTAAGAAATCAACATCTGCCCAGAAATTCCCCATTCGGTAGCTCTCGTTTCATGCTTACATTGGCACCATGATGGTTCTGTATGTATAGGATGTGTATAAATACACAAAGAGAAGGCACACCAAGAAATGATCCAAAGACGTCCTGACCTGATGCTGTTGGGTCAGCCGTCTTGGCTCATGGGCCAAGAGCTCTGAGTTTCTGGCATCTTCCCCTGACTCGGCAGCAAAGGATCACATCCAATGGTTCCTTTCCCATGGCCATTCCAAGGGTATAGGAGTACAAACTCATTCATCCAAAGAAGAATTTGGAACTTTCACATAGTGTGGTGACCATGGGCATCAATCCCCAGAAAGACAAAGCAAAATATCCATTTTCTCTTGTCTGCTGAAGTACTTTGGGTTTCCTACATGAGGATCTGACCCTATTAGATGGTAATTTATGTGGCTATTTGTTGTCTGAATGTGGAAAATCCAAAGGGAGGGATGATGGGAATTAAGGAACATAATGTCCTAAGGAAAATAATCTACATGGTTAATTCTCATAATTCAGCCAGATGACTGGTTTTTTTTAAAAACCTGCAATTAAGTAAAAAAAAAAAAAAAAGTCTCATCGTCTTTTGACTGTTACGTCAGAACTGTACTGAACATTCTAGTGTAGAAATAGATGTTTTGCCATGGTTTCATCTCATTGATTCCAGCTTCTAGAAAGAAGCAGCTCTCTTATAACTAGGGGAGGCTCTGTGCTGTGTAAGGGAATGAGACAGAGCTGTAACTAGGAATTGTGCTACTTGGCAGGGGAGATAATAAAAGGGGAAGGAAGAAGGGAAGGAAAGAAGGAAGAAAGGAAGAAAGGAAGGAGGGAAGGAGGAAAGGAAGGAAGGAAGGAAAAAAGGAAGGAGGGAAGGAGGGAAGGAAGGAAGGAAGGAATGAAGGAAGGAAGGAAGGAAGGAAGGAAG
>NW_025350863.1:0-3376 GCF_016433145.1 Gracilinanus agilis
GAGAGAGAGAGAGAGAGAGGGAGGGAGAGAGAGAGAGAGAGAGAGGAGGAGGAGGAGGAGGAGGAAGGAAAGGAGAGAGATATGGAGAGGGAGAGAGTTCTAGTAAACACTGATTAAAATCACATGTACAATAAAAATCTTGTTAATTTGAAATTTGAGGGACTCTAAAAGATCAACATTTTAGGTCGCCGTTATACAGAACCTCATTCTAACTTCAGAGGAGATGAACATTTGAGAAGTCTACTTACAAGAAAGGGAAGAGCCTCTGAGTAGTCTTGATTACTTGTCAAGAACAGAGTGAGGTCAGGAAAACAAGAGGTTTTTCACACCTTGCTCTCTCTCTCTGTTCCTCAGAAATACTTAGAATTGTTTCCAAATTCCTTGTTTTCAATAATTGCTTAAGATGTGACTATTTTGTCAGAACTTCTAGGTAACTTCATGGTACTATATCAACATGAAACAACATTATATTACTCCAAAGATTTATCTATATGTAATTTCTGCTTTAACAAAAGATTAGTTGTAACTAACCAATAACATGAGACATGATGACTGAACACAATGCTTTCCCAAGAATCAGAAAAAAATCTTGTCAGAAAAAAAAAAAAACCCTCAAAACCTGAGTATAACAACTTGTGTAATCACAGATTACTTGACCTTTTGGAGCCTCAGGCACCTCCTTGGGCCTTATCAATCACTTTGATAGACTTATTGGAGGAAATACCTACATAAATTAAATGATATGGAGTTAAAAATGAAAGTATAATGATTAAAGTTTGTAAAAGCTTTTGAAGTAGAGTAGACAAAACAGTCTTCATCCCTAGGGTAGATGATAAAACACAAAATATCCCATCAAGATTATTTAATGGTACATTAGAATAGGAGAGAAAATATAAAAAAAATCTTTGTTTTAAGGAACCTGCCCCTAGGAATATGGTGAAGTTGCTTCAAGGGAATCAAGGTTAATGTTAATATTTTTTCTAGGCTTCTTAATGGATATGCCTGTTAAAAGAATCTTCTAAGTCACTGTAACCTCCAGGCAAAGTCGTTGCTAAGACAGTGCTCTAGTTTGAAGATGTAATAATGTCTTAATTGCCTTGGTAAAATGATCACTCAGACATCACTCCAAAATCATGGGTCTCCTACAGTATATCTAGATTTAAATAAAAAAAGCAAGCTCAAACTGTGTTTGATAGAAAGCTTGTTACTGATAAAAAATGAGATCCCTAAGGTCCCTTCCAGCTTGGAATCCTATGATCCAGAGATAAAGTGTTACTGAGAACAAATACATAGAGCCAAGAGGGCTACTACTTCCATTTCTGTGAAAATGGCAGCTTAGAGAAAATCTTAAAACCTCTGCACTGTTTCCACACTGAGATAGAAAAAAAAATGTACTTGGAGAAGAAAGAGGACAAAATCTAACAATAAGACAGAGCAGGGGGAATCCTACTGCTGGACAGCTCAAGTGGTATGCCAAGAAAAAGGCTTGAATTCTTGAACTGTTGAGTCTGAGGGTACAGAAGGTAATTCCCAGGATTGCTCCCCCACATGCTGTGTGGAATCTTCAGAAGCCACTGAAATCTCCAGGCAGGTTGGGGTGCTCCCTGGCCTGGATAGAGGGCCTTGCTGACAAAGGACTCAGGGAGTTGAACACAGGAACTGTGGAGGTGGCTGGAGGAGAAAGCCAGAGAAACAGCAAAAACACTCAGAAGATGATGGCTTAGATGGAGCTAAACCTCAGACCACCTGCCTTTACCACACTGAGATAGAGAACAAAGGGCTTTGAGAGGAAAGAAAACCAGGCCAAACAGTAGGACAGATCAGGGGGAACCTACTGCTGGTTGGCTCAGAGAAAAGACCCCATTTTATTCGCCCAACTTCTTTTTTTCCTCTCTCCAGGTTTTAGCCTCAGGTCACATTAAGCAATACAAACTAATCCAATCAATACAGGTTTAATCCCATCAATTGGACAGACAAAAAGTCTTCAGAGGGCAGGGAAAATCTAACACCCCTCCACCATAGACTGCAGAGAAAGTAACTACAAACCTCCATTGCCAGCTGAGGGAAGATTTTCATCAAAGCTCATTAAATCCATCTGCTTAGCCTACGAGACCAGAGAAGGAAAAAATATAAATAAACAACAGAAAAAGAGAAATGAAATGACAATTGACAGCTTCTTTCCAGGAAGTGAAAGGAAAGCAAATGCAATAAAAGAAGAGGAAGAAGCCCCAGTGAATTGGACACAGGCTTTGGAAGATCTCAAAATTCGCTTAACTCAAGAACTTCAGGAACTCAAAAAGCAATCAAGAGAGGCTGAAGAAAATTTGACAAAGGAAATACATGAACTAAAACAAGAAAATAAGGTATTAAAAGCCAGAATTGGCCAGCATGAAAATGAAGCAAAGAAGGCAAAAGATGATCTACAAAGAAAATCAAACCAGAAGGAGAAGAATGACCAAAAAGCAAGGGATGAAATTCGGTCTTTTAAAAAACAGAACTCAACAACTAGGAGCAAATGACTTCAAAAGGCAGCAAGAATATATAAGACAGAATAAAAAAGAAATGAAAAATTTGAGGAGAATATGAAATACCTTATTGATTCAAGCTGGAGAACAGAGCTAGAAGAGACAATTTAAGAATTAGTAGTTTACCAGAACATCATGATAAAATAAAAAATTTAGATATCATCCTACAAGAAATTATCAGAGACAACTGCCCGGACATTCTAGAACAAGAGGGAAAAGTGGAAATTGAAAGAATCCACAAATCACCTCCTACATTTAATCCATAACTGACAATTTCCAGGAATATTATAGCCAAATTCAAAAACTACCAAACCAAGGAAAAAGTATTACAAACTGCTAAGAAGAAGTCATTCAGATATCAAGGAACCACAGTTAGGATAACACAAGATCTGGCTGCATCTACATTGAAGGACTGGAAGGCATGGAATATAATATTCCAGAAAGCAAGAGAACTGGTTCTACAACCAAGAATCAACTATCCAGCAAAACTGACTATATTTTTGCAGAGAAAAGTATGGTCATTCAATAAAATTGAGGACTTCTAAGCATTCATAAAGAAAAAGCCAAACTCAAACAGTTTGCAGCCCAAAAACAGAGCTCAAGAGAATCACCATAAGGTAATTAAAAGAGTGTGGAGGGGGTGGGGGTGAAATATTTTCTTTAAGGGACCCAATAAGTTCAATCAATTTGTATCCCTAGAAGAAAAGAAGATCTTGGTAAATATTATAAATTGTTGTTATCAATAGGGTAACTAGAACAAATTCATTTAGAGGGAACAGTGACAAAATGTATAGGATGAAATGAATATATATATATATATATATATATATATATATATATATATATATATA
>NW_025350864.1:0-2453 GCF_016433145.1 Gracilinanus agilis
GTATTTATACATATATATATATATTTATATATACACACACATATATAAAACCAACAAAGTCCAGCAGCAAGAATTAGAAAGAGAAATTTAATTAAAATTATTCTAAACATTATAAAATAAATATGAATCTACTTTCCAAGACAAACACAGGAATTATATGAACACAATTATAAAACACTTCACGCAAATAAAATCAGATCTAAACAATTGGTAAAATATTGATTGCTAGTGGGTAGGCTGAACTAATGTAATAAAAATGATAATTTTGACTAAATTATTTATTCATTGCCATACCAATCAAACTGCCAAATGATTATTTTATAGAACTAAAAAAATAATAGCAAAATTCAACCAGGAGAATAAAAAGTTGGAAATATAAAGGGAACTAATTGGGGAAAAAAGTGAAGGAAAAAGGTCTAGAAGTACCAGTTCTCAAACTATACTATAAAGCAGCAATTATCAAAACAATCTGGTACCAGCTAAGAAATGAAACTCTAATACCTTGACCTAGGAGCTGGAGCTTGAGAACAAGACCTGTCTATTTTCCATTTCCTGTCTACCTTTGCAATATCCCAGAAATGGCATAATTTCATCTACCAGAATACATAGTTCATTATGGACATTTGACATGAATTCATTAATGGCAACTAGTTTCTCTCACTATATCCTATCTACTTCTGAATATCAACTCCTGTGACCTAATTCTGGTTCTGTTCATCTTTTTTCATTTTTGAATGCAAAAATTCATTACCCTTTGCAGAGTTAAAAAATGGAATTCTAACCATATTTGAGCAGCAGCACATCCTTGAAAATGGTGGATTGTATTTACATGTTTCAGATTATAAAACTAAGTAGATCTGAGAAATAATAACCTAAATCTCCAAAATGGGAATTGCAAAGAAGGCTGTCTAACATGGATGACATCTTAGGATGGCAGACCATTATATGAATTCAATGGAAAAAATTCTATTTTTTTAAAGATTCCTAGAAGTTGAACTGTTTTTAATTACTTTTATATAAGATATCAACAGATTTCCTCCATGTTCTTTATGCTATTTTATGGACCAAATCTTTTCACCCTTGATTTCTTGTATAGGATTTTATATTTTCATATAGTCTTTTTCTTCACTGATTATTATCTACACACATGTAACAGAAACTCTCTTTTATAGTCCAAGAAACATAGATGGAGAGAAAATTTATAGAAATGCCAGCTCAGATTTGCCCACATATTAAATAATTGAATTTCAAATATTGCTAGTTTGGTTTATATAGTTGAAAGACATCATTTATGATTCATTCTTGCAGTTTAACTTCTGTGTGCCTATATTTTTTTCATTCAATATTTATGATATGATAGATTTAAAAAAAGCTCTACAAACCATACAGTGTAACACAAATATAAGACATTATTAATGAATACATTTATTGAGTGACCGTTGAATAAATTAACACTCTAAATAATTTAAATGTTTATTTTTATTATTCTGTGATTGATCCCCTTCTATTTCTCTAACTTCCCTTTTAAATTTCACCAAGTAACTATCACTAGGATAAACAGCTATTTTTTAAATCCTACTTTCTTCAGGATGTACTCTAGAAAGCAGGGTTTAGGATCTTTGTTTCATAAATCCTCAAACCTAATTCTAAGTTCTTAGTCCCAAGTTCTACATTTGATTTCTAAAAGTGATAATACGTGTACCCAACATCAGTGTGACTAACTAACAAGGATGAATGCAATGACCCATGGACCACTTACAACTCATCATAGAGTACTGTTGTTAAGGCCAAATTGAAGAAAAGAAAGATATCATAGAAAAAATGATAAACAGAAACAAAAATAATGGAGAAAGTATAGTAATACAAATGCTACTAGTAGATTTAGAAATCAGAGGAGGTAACAGTCAAAATAGGAAGTAAAATAGTAATAAAAGAAATATGAATATGAATACAAAATATAATAGTTAAAGTCATAGTAGAAGTGATAGTAGAAACAATGGAAGTAATATGGGCAATTAATAAACAAACATTTCTTAAATGCTTACTATGGGCCAGCTAGTAAAAGAAATCATGTGATGGTATTAAAAATAGTATTGGTAAAATTTTTTTAAATATTGAAAAGCAGTGATAAAATTAATGGAATTACTAGAAAAAGAACAAATAAAAGTCATTGTAGTCATTTAGTGGCAAAAATAGCTTATTAAGCAGACAGATATAGAATAAGTAAATGTGAAAGGGTAGATGTGAGAGGGAGCAGAAGTGTAGGGAGCAGAGGCAGAGGGAACAAAAGTGGAAAGAATTGAAGCAAAAGAAGCAGAGACAGAAGGTGTAGAGGTGGAAAGAGTAGATACAGAGGAAACGGATATAGAAGGAGCAGATGAGTAAACACTGGAGAAAGAACAGAAGCTGAACAAGTGAATCAACAACAGGCTGCAGTGGACTCAGAGAGAGAG
>NW_025350865.1:0-6284 GCF_016433145.1 Gracilinanus agilis
TATGTATATTGTATACTCCGTCTTTCATCTTCTACCAAACCCTATGTCTGGAACCAATTTCTTTTTTACCTCTGCATCTAAGAATTCTCCCTTTTCCTCCTTCAAAGTTCAACTCAAGCACCAGCTTCAATGGGAGGTCTTTTCTGATCTCCCCAGTCATAAGCACCTCACCAATCCTATTACTTTATGTTTATTTTGTATATATAATACATATTTGTGTGTGTGTGTGTGTGTGTGTGTGTGTGTGTGTGTATGTTCTTCCTGGAATCATAAACACCTAAATTCAAATCTAGTCTTAGACACTTACTAGTGTGACCCTAGGCAAGCCATTTAACCTGTTTGCCTCAGTTTTCTCACCTGCAAGATTTGGATAATAATAGCATCTACCTGCTAGGGCTATTGGAAGGATAAAAGGAGATAATATTTACATGTGCTTGTGCCATATGTTAGCAATTATTATTATTTTAACATATTATTTCTCTTAATAAACTATAAGCTCCTTAAGGGAAAATTATCTTTTTGACTTTGTGTCAATATGAGATAAATAAATGTTTGTTGGTTGACTATATATACATAAATGATCACCCAAGAAATATAAAGTACCGATTCAAATATAAAGGAACAAGAGTCATTTCCCAAAGATAAAATGGTCAAAATATATGAATACTCATATTTTCAAAGGAAGAAATACAAATGATCAACAGTTACCAAGCTTTATAGAATGCTCAAAATCTCCATTTTCCAAGAGGACAGAAAATTAAAGCAATTCTGAGGTTTCATTCTATACCTATCAAATGGACAAAGATGACAAAGAAAGAAAATGATAATTGTTAGAATGAATGAGGGGGGAACAGGTAGATTAAGGAATTGTTGACGGAGCTATGAATTGTTGGCCCAGCCATTTTGGAAAGTAATTAATTGGGAACTATGACCAAAATGTCATGAAACTAACCCTTTTATCACTTACTTATATTGAATGCTCCCACTACTAGGTTTGTCCTTCATAAAAATTAAAAATAGAAGAAAAAGACCAATATGTACACAAATACTAAGGAAAATTTTTTGGTAGTAACAAAGAACTAGAAACTGAGCGGGTGCTCATCAGTTACGGAAAAGATGAATAAATTGTGGTAGAACACATAGGACAGTGCTCTGCAAGTCTTAAAGCACTAAATGTTAGCTATTATTCAAATGTAAAGCATTTTGCAATTTAAGAAATGATGTAAGAGATGTGGAAGAATTGCATTAACTGATGCAGACTAAAGGGAGCAAAACTTACATAGTTACTACTTATACAGTTACTACTTAGAAAGAACTACTTATACAGTTACAACAATAACATCGAAAGACAAAGAACTTTGAAAGACTCAAGAACTCTGACCAATGCAGATTACCAACCACAATTCCAATGAATTCATTATGAAGCTTAACATCTATCACCTGGTATAGAATTGGAGAATTTAAATCGTAGAAGAAACCATACATTTTCAGCAACAACCAATTTGTAGATTTGTTTGCTTAACAGTCTATTTGTTATAAGTAATTATTTTTTTGAAAAAAATTTTACACAGATACAAAATTCTGCATTTGTGTGTGTGTTATTTGGGAAGAAGTAAAGGAAGAGGGGAAGTAGGAAGTTTATGAACCTCTTATTATTAACATCAATGAAGGCATATTACAGGGAAGCATATGATTGCCAAACATGTTTGCCACTGTTAACGAAGACTGTCTCCTATGACTTCCAAATTGATGGGGGACTTCATAAAGGTTAGAACATTTTTAGATGCTTCCTTTGTGCTTATTTCTTTAGTTTTTACAATGCCCTCTGACTAGATAAATGTCCCATGGATTTCCTCAAACAAGAAGGAGTTGAGCAATACTGGTAGGGAAACTTTTTAATTTCTTTCACCACATTCTTTTGTTCTATTCAAATGACAAGAGTTGGAATGGTTGGAGAAGACTGAAAAGGCTAATGATGATCTTTGTCTCACACCCTTCACCCAAAGGCACTGCTCATTCCCTCTCTTGTCTCTATATAATTATCTATGCAGAGGATTGTAAGCCTTTATGTTTATTGTTTTTCTGAGATACAGACCTATAGTTCCACTTGCCTTTACCTCTACCTGAATAAACTCAATACTAAGATTATCTTTCCCTTTAATTTGTCTCTGAATAAATAATTTCTTTTAAAAAGTTGTCACTCACCTAATATCTCAAGTAATCTGTGACTTCACTAAAATATCTCAAACATTCTAACTCCCTTAATAGTCTCACCCCCTTCAAAAAAAAAAAAGAATTTATGCAAACCTGCCAGGGGAAAAAAGAAAACACTCAAAAAGATTCAAGAGTTGCAAGGCAGAGATGGGGGGGAATGGGTCTATCTTCCTTCTTGATTCTACTGTTATATAGCAGCTCATTACCACAACACTTTGATATTTTCAAAGCACTTTCCTCACAACAATCCTGTGAATTAGTTGGGTGGTACATATATTGCTATCATCAACATTTTATAGATGAGAGAACTGAGCCTATGATATTAATGACTTGAACATGGTTACACAATTAGTGTCAGAATAAGGATTCAAAATCAGTTTGAACTCCAAGTCTAATCTTCCTTTTATACTGAACTATATTTCCTCCCTAAAGCATTTGCTGCTTAATAAATGCTTGTTGACTCTTTTCTCATTAGTTCAAGAGAAAGTTAAGAGCATCTTTTCTATATGTGCTAGAGATATACTTGTCTTTATAAAACTATATTACAACTAAAATTCAGAATCTCAAGAAGATATTTTACTTGGATTTTAAGCTATCCATACAAATATTTGCATTTTACTTCTGGCTTAAAAAGATTATTGGGGGAGTAGAAGAAGAAAAAAAAGATTTGAAATGAGTAATCAGGAGAAGGAAATTATGTAGGTGATTTGGAGGGAACTGGACTTTTAAAGAGCAAATGTTGGACTTTAGAGAGGAGAATTTGAAAAAAATTTCAAAGAGAACAATTATCTTTAGGCCTAGGTAATATCTTTGGATCCTGTATGAGGTTGACTGACAAGGTACAAAATCAAGGAGAATCAAAGAGTAAAAGATTGAAAGAAGAAGATTTAAGGAGAAGGAAAACAAGATGATATTTAATATAAGTTTTTTTTAAAAGTATGAAAATAATGACAAATTAGATGGTAAAGCAAATTGGTAAAGTGAATTGGGGGACTGGGAAAATTGGTGAACCATTATGAAGGTGGAAGAAGAGAAGTAGTCTACAGAGCTGTTGAGACTAAGAAGAGAAAGCTGGGTTGGTCTTTCAAGTGATGAAAAATAATAATTGTCTATGAAGGTCTTAACAAAGTACTTAAGAGTGAACCACAAGCTATAATTTTAAAAAAATCGTGTTGAAAATCATGTTAATCATGAAAAGTTGGGCTAATTTTACAATGATTTTAATTTCAAAGCAAGAAATATGCATTTCCAGCATAACCAACTAATAGAATCTGTATTCCAAGTGTAGGCCAGTTGAGAAGATGAAGGTAAGTAAGGCTCATCACTCCAAACATTCATCTTTTCTTAGTGGTTAGGGGTATTGAAGCATTCTCAAAAGAAACACAAAAGGCAGGGAACTTTTAAAAGACTACAATGGGGAAAAGAGAAATTTCAAAGGAGGGGAGAAGACCACTCCTTCTTCATGTGGTTGGGAGAATAAAAACCAATAGCAGAGGGAAGGTCAAACTCTTATTTTTGTTCTATCTTTCTCCAAGGAGAAAAACATGGCTAACAGGGAATTGATACAGACAATGAGTAAGGAAATGACAAAGAAAGTACCTAGTTACTTATGAATTTAAAGCCACTTGGTGCAGATAAATTTTATCTGTAGGTATGGAAAGAACTGGCAGATATTTTTATTTGATGAAACCGGAAAGCTAGTGGAAAATGGAAATTTTCAGACTGGAAAAGTACAAATGTAATTCTAGTTATTTTTAAATAAAGAATAAAACCCTACAAATTATAAAAATCTGTAAAACATCAGTTTGATGTTTATTCCTGAAAAAGTTCTAGAATGAATCATTAAAGAGATTGTTAGGAACATATAGAAGGTGAAGTGGTGGCTAAAAAGAGTGAGCACAAACTCATCAAGAATGAGTCTCAGCAGGGGGCAGCTAGGTGGCTCAATGGATTGAGAGTCAGGCCCAGAGATGGGAGGTCCTGGGTTCAAATCTAGCCTCAGACACTTCTTACCTGTGTGACCCTGGGGAAGTCACTTAACCTACATTTCCTAGTCCTTACTGCTTTTCTGCCTTAGAACCAATCCGTGGTGTTGATTCTAAGAAAGAAGGTAATGATTTTTTAAAAAAAAGAATGAGTCACATCAGAACTTGAGTTCTTTTTTTGGATAGCTCCCAGAGCTGTAGATCAGGAAAATGCTATAGATGTAGGTGATTTTGGTTTTAGCAAAGTGTTTGATAAAAAGCATCTTATACTATTAATGTGAAAATGATGAAGATCTATGGATTGAATGATAATGCATAGAGAAATTCAGTGCAGAACTAGAAGGAATTAGTGGAAGTTCACAAAAAGTCTAAGTCAAAAATGTCATCATAATGATTAAAATTTGCTGTTCCAAAAGTGGAACAGGTTACCCCAGGAGACGACTGGTTTTTCCTTATGAGAAATCTTCAAGCAGAACCTAAACAACCACTTCTTGAGTATATTATAGTGGACATTCCTTTCAGGAATGTATTAGATTGGAGGGGTGGATTTCTGAGATCCTTGCCAATTATGAAATTATGATTTGATCATTTGAATTTTGAGCCTCAATCTGAAACTCTAAAATAATCTTTCTTTTATTTCACAAATAAAATTAAACTCTTGGAGAATTCCACAAAATCAATTTTTATTCAGACAAAACCAAAGATGGCTCTAGTAGCTATTTGAATATATATAAAAATCAAGAAGAACATATTAGAATTTATAATTGTTCCTTTTGTTCTTGAGTTAGGGTGTTTAAATGTGGTTAAAAGGAAAAAAATCTTAAAATAAGATACTAAAAAACTCTTAAGACTTTAGAAAGACAAGAATAATGACTTTTTTCAGTTATGCTTTCTACTTCAAAAGACATTCATTCAATGTAATTTGCTTTCTACAGGATGTAAGAATGATCCTTAGTGAGTGAAATAAAAGTGAGAACCCTTTCTCTTATTACTTCTTGTAGGGGAAAATGTTAAATGGAGATAAATTCCCTAAGCACTACCAGCCTTTTCTTTGGGTTTACAATACTTCTATTGTTGATTCAGAAATTGGAAAACTAGGATGATTTAAAAATGAAGTCCTTGAATAATGTCCATAGTCCACAATATTGGTGGTAAAGTATTCACACCTGTGGAATTATAAATATTTTGAAATAATGAAGAATTGTCAGCCATGGCAGGTTTTTGATTCTTGGATAAAAGCAGAATTTTATGATGATTAATCTTTTGGTCACACCAAAGACGGCAAACATATGATCTGAGGGCCCACAGTACTCCCAAGTGTGAATGGAACCAGATTAAGATGTAGTTCCTACCTGACTACAATATGTTGATATATTAATAAGAAAGAAATACATAAACATTTAGTTTTCTAAGTCAATATGTAGCTCAATGAAATCCTTATCCAAAGTTTGTTCTTGTTCAGTTGTTCCAGTTGTGTCCAATTTTTCATTCACCCATTTGGGATTTTCCTGGCAAAGATAGTGGAATGGTTTGCCATTTTTTTCTCCAGCTCATTTTATAGATAAGGAACTAAGGCAAACAAGGTTAAGTGACTTGTCCAGAATCACACAGTGGTAAATATCTGAGGCCAGATTTGAACTCAGGAAGGTGAGTCTTCCTGACGCCAAGCCCAGAACTCTATCTACTATACCACTTAACTACCTTTACATTGGTTGGTTGGCCTTAATGCTTCAAAGATGAATTCATCTTTCCCATTCCTTATTTGCCACCTCAGAGAATGCTTTATAGTTCCTTGTAGAACTTAAATGCTATCCATGTCCAGAAAGAGACCTGAAGAATTTAGAGTACAAATTGAGTATAATATTTTTGCTGCCTTCATTTTTTCTTGTTCTTGAAAATATGGCTAATATGGAAATATGTTTTGCATGATTTCATGATTTCACTGCTTGACTTCTCAGGAGGTACAGGAAAATAGGAGGAAGAATTTGGAACTCAAAATTTTTAAAAGAATGTCAAAAATAAATAAATAATGAAAGCATAAAAAAGAAAAATAAATGTATAGAACTTTATATATATATATATATA
>NW_025350866.1:0-4293 GCF_016433145.1 Gracilinanus agilis
TCCTTCCTTCCTTCCTTCCTTCCTTCCCTCTCCCCTATTCTCCTTTTTCTTCCTTATTATTGGAACTGTTTCTGCAATAGGATCTCCTGAGGCAGGGAAGGGAGCCAGCTTGGGTGGAGGGGGGCAGTAACTTCACAATATTCCATTTATACACAGACCTAAGCAAACAAGGATAAAAAAACCTGCAAGCATTAGAGGTTGGCAGGGTGTAGAATGTCTAGGGGAAAGGGGAAGGTCACAATAAAAACAAGAACAAAAAAACCCAATCTCATCCTCTAGATAGGAGTCAGGGATGGGGAGGGTGGGGCTTTATCTATTTTGATCTAATAGGAATCAGAAGATTAAAAATGGTTTTGGAGTTCCAGAACCATTTGGGCCAGGCAAAGGGAGATCAAGGATCAAAGAATGAAGGCATCACATTCTTCCTGCTAGGATCTGCTCCCATCACTAGCCCCTTTGTTCTAGCGGGAAGAAGGAAGTCTCCTTGACTAGGGGATACTGGAAACTACTGCAGCATTTCCAAATGGTGCCCAGAAAACTAAACCAAGTTTTCTTTTTTATGTCCTTTGTTTCATAGCTAGATTCATAGAGGGCTTAGAGGAAGTCCTCCTCTGGCAATAAGTATCTCCAGAAAGGTGGCATAGGAACTATCCACACTCTGCCACACATCCACAAGGATCTCTTTTCTCTCTTCAAAGCACAATATTCTCAGGTAGAACAATAAAGCTGTCTTGCTCTTGTTTACTTCTTTTGGGGTCATGTTCAAGTCATTAAAGACTTTAATCACCCCATTTGGGACATCCATGGTTGGGAAGGGAGTTGAGAAGGTACTGCAGGCACTGGTTCTAAAATGGGGATTGGGGGGCAGGTAGGTGGCTCAGTGGCTAAAGAACCAAGCCTGGAGTTGGGAGGACATGGGTTTGAATATGGTCTTAGACACTTCCTAGCTGTGTGACCCTGGGCAAGTCACTTAACCCTCATTGCCTACTCCTTACTGCTCTTTTGCCTTGAAACCAATACCCAAAATTGATTCTAAAGCTGAAATTAAGAGTTAAAAATAAATAAATAAAATGAAGATTGCAGTAATTAACAGAACTGTTGCCTTAGCTGCTACTCCTGAGATCCCCATACTGATCTCTTAATTTCCAAATCTGATGACCTTTTCTTAGTTAATGTTGGTGACCACCTCCTAGATACCCTCTCATCCCTTGGATTTGATGATAAAGTTTTTTTCCTGGTACAACTGAGTCCTACTTGTCTGACTACTCCTTCTGAGCATCCTTAGCAGGGTCATCTTCCTTATTCCATTATTTTTACCTGTGGTAAATCCTGGGACTCTGTCTTGGGTAATCTGTTCTTTGTTCTTTACACTCTCTTTTGGTGATCTTCATCAATTTTCATAGGGTCAGCTAACTCCTCTCTGCAGATGGCTTCCAGATCAATATATTTAGTCCTATTCTTTCTCCAGAATGTAATCCTTTATCACCAAATGCCTACTATATATTTCTAAACGTATATGTCATAGGCATCCTAAACTCAACATATCTAAGTATAAATCCAAAATCTTGCCCTCTCCATAACTATTCCGCTTTTGCCAAAGACAGGAACAACCTTCTAGCTACCCAGATTCATAGATTCAGAGGCATCCTATATTCTTCCCCTGTCTCTCATTACTTAAGCCCAATCAATTTCCCTGTCCTTCACCTTTTACAGTCAATTCTTGTTGATTTACTCTCACATATATTTTGCATTTGTTCCATTATCAAGCCAATATCCTAGAAGCCCTCATCACCTGTAATCTGGACTATGCAATAGCCTCTTTTTAAATTTTTATTTATTTTCCAATTAGCATTTTTTCTACCACTCAATCTCAAATTAACAAACAAAAAATCTTTTAACATATGTACATAGTTAAGCAAGACAAATTCCTACAGTGTTCATGCCTAGAAATATATTTCATTTTCACCTTTCTGTCAGGAATTGGGTAGCATATTTAATCATCAGTGCTTTGGAATTATGGTCGATCACTGAATTGATCAAAAAGTTCTTAAGTCTTTCAGTTGTTTGTCTTTATAACATTATTGCTATTGTACAATTAGTTCTGATTCCTCTCTCTTCACTCCATATTAGTTCTTAAAAGTCTTAACAAATTTCTATAAACACATGTTTTATCATATTCTGGCACAAAACTATTCCTTTAAATTAATATGCCGTAATATGTTTAACTATTCCCCACTTTGGGCACCTCCTCAGCTTGCCACTACCTCCCCCCAAACTTCTAGTATGTATTTGTATAAATGATTCATTTTCCCCTTTCTCTGATCTCTTTGAACCATAAGCTTAGCAAAGATATTACTAAGTCAAAAGGATTTTGGAGGCATATTTCCAAATTGTTTTCCAGAATGGTTGTACCCATTCACAGGGCCATCAAAGATGCATTGATATGCTTATTTTCCTGTAGCCTCTTCAACATTTGTCATGTTTGTCAATCTGTTAGAGGTGAGGTGGAACTCAGAGTTGCTTTAATTTGCATATTTATAATTATTAATGATTAGCATAATGAGTCTCCTGCTTGGAGTTTCTCCCTTCTCATATCCATCCTCCAAATTTCTATTCCTAAAGCACAGATGTGTCCATGTCATTTCCTTGCTCAAGAAAACTCCAATGACTTAATTTTGATTAGGTCAGAACACAATCATCTCTGCCCACCCTCCCCCACTAGTCTTTAATCCTCTTCCCAATCTTGGTGCCACTACTAGATAAATTATCTTGTCTGCCATTTTCCATATAAGACATTCCATTTCCAGTCTCCAAAAGCTCTCCAAAAGCTGTTCCCCACTTCTGAAATGCACTAAATTCTTATGTCAAGTTTCATTTCTTCATTTTTCAGACCATTTCCTATAGAAAGCTTATTTTAACCCCCTCACTCCTCTAGATGGCAATGACCTTTTCATGGAAATTACTTTGTCTTTATTTTTCAATTTTCTGTATTGATGTTGTTTCTCCCAATAAAATGTAAGATCATTGAGATCATGGACTCCTTTTTTGTATGTTTTTGTGTGCTTTTTAAAAATGCGTAGATAGGGACTTTTCATGGGACAGAACCTTCCTTTGGTCACAATTACACTCATATCCTGGTATGGAATGAGATTCTTATATTCATGGCAATATGGTAAAATGGATAGTGTTGGAGTTGGCATCTAGAATTCTTGACTTGAATCTTACCTTGGATATTTTTGGTTGTGTGATTGTGATTCAATCACATGTCCAGAAATATATGAAACTCTGAGCCTCAATCTCCTTTTCTGAAAAATGTAGATAACATTTGCACCATTTACCTTAAAAGTTCATTGTGAAAGATGTGCTTTTCTATCTATAATGAACTAGAAAAGTTATTATTATTATTATATAGACCAATGATTCCCAAAGTGGGCACCACTGCCCCCTGGTGGGTGCTGCAGCAATCCAGGAGGGCAGTGATGGTCATAGGTGCATTTATCTTTCCTATTAATTGCTATTAAAATAAAAAAAATACTTTCTGGGGGGCTAAGTAATATTTTTTCTGGAAAGGGGGCGGTAGGCCAAAAAAGTTTGGGAACCAATGAAGACCTTTCAATCAAAATACTTCTTGCTATACTGATTCAAGGCTAAAATAAAAAGGATCTTGGTGGCCAGCTCCAATCCTGAATCTGGAAAATATAAGACTTGATGAAGTACTAATGCTTTTGATTTGATACTTTGACCTCAAATGGATTCAGCCACAATAAGGGGATGAGTGGGTAGTATCTTTTTGCAGAGGGGTCCTTCACTCATTCCCAGATCTCCTGAAGATGCCAAGGATGACAGAGCAAAGAGAGTGAGTTGGCATGTTCATTTTCCTAATTTATTCCTGATGAGGGCAGACATTTGATGAGACATGCACATTCCAAATTGCCATTTAAATTATTAAGGACTGAAAAAAAAATCAATGATTGACATCCTTACCGGTCTAAGTGATTCAGTGACTAAATCCCTAGTCAGTCTAATCTCTGGAAAAAATTCAGCAATTTTTTCAACATTGAACTTTAGTTGGAACTTTCTTGAAGTTGACTTACTAAAACTGGGCAGCCTCTATTGGACTTTGAGCTTCCTCCTACAGCAAGAGTGCATTTGATGTGACATAATACCACTCTATCTAGTTCAGTGGAGGTGATTGAAAACAAAAAAGACAAAAATGTTTCTTGCATAGGTTTAATTCTATCTCACTCAGGTTAAACTTTATGGGGAGAATTCTGCTTCTTCCTTTATAACTTT
>NW_025350867.1:0-2588 GCF_016433145.1 Gracilinanus agilis
CCCCTCTCTCTCTCTCTTTCTCCACCCTCTCCCTCTATCCCTCTCCCCCTCTATCTCTCCTTCTCTCCCTCTCCCTCTCCCTCTGTCTGTCTGTCTCCCCCCCTCTCTCCATTATCGCTAATATCTTTCCTTTGAGATGACCTCCTTTGAAATGACATTTGCACTGTATATATCTTGTACGTAATATATAATTGGAATGTTTCCTCCTCCATTAGAATGTGAGCTACTTAAAGGCAGCTTTGTTTCTCAAATGCTTAGCAAAATGCTGGGCATAAAGTAAGTGATCAATAAATGCTTATTGATTGAGTGATGTGCTATTTTCATATGATTGTTGTGAACAAGATACTAAGTAAACCCGAAAGACTGTAGAATCACAGAATCATAACTTTTAAACTGGAAAGCACCTTAGAGATCACCCGTCATTTTATAGATAAGGAAATAGACCCAGAGAACTGGAGTAATTTTCCCAATATCATATACACAAAGTAAGTGATGGAACTGGGATTCAAACCTAAGTCCTCTGACTAAATCTAGTTCTCCTTCCACTATGAAGCCGTTATTATTAGTTTTTCTTTACCTCTCACATCCAATCCAATGGATGTTTATTAAATGACTACTATGTACTAAGCCCTGTGCCAAGTACTGGGGATACAATTAATAAAAAGGAAGTTCCTGCCCTCAAGAAACTTAAAAACTAAGAAGGGATACAATACATAAGAGAAGGCAGAAAATGGGAGGGGTGAGGAGCAGGACATCTGGCAATATCCAGAAATGGGGGACATCTTCCATGGAGTTGAAAACAGGTAGGGCAGTAGATGCAAAGTGGGCCCAAATCAGTTTCTTTCCTCTTTAAAGTAAGGCATTGGGAAGAGTCTTGAATTCTACCCTATAGCCCTCAAATCACAGTGGGGTGGAGACTGAGGGAGTTGATTTCAATACTCGAATTAGCAACATGGTGGTAAGATAAGAAATGATGAACCTTATCCAGGGAAGAGTAATGATAGACCCTGGGACCAAAGCCCCTTATTTCCCCAATGCCAGCAACCAATATCCCCCACCCTAACCCCAGCACCTCCAAACTGTGAGACAAAGCCCCAGTAAAATCTGGCAGAACATCAAGACTTTGCTGTGAGGCCTAGATAAATGACCTCCTGCATCATTGACCACCAGGCTGAGAACTTCCTACTCCCAGAGGCCAAGGTTCCCAACTCCCTTAGGGACATCCTTTTCTTTGGAGCTGAGGTCCTGCAGGGTGGCAGATGCAAAGTGCAAATATGTTGTATTTCTCCACATTAGATTTTAAACTCTTTGAGGGAAGGAACATCTTTTAAAAACCTCATTCCTTTGTGCTCCATATAATGTTATGTGTATGTATCTTTCAATATGTACAAATTTAATTTACATATATGTATAATAAATCCTTAATAAATTTAATGTGAATGAAATTATATTCTAGCATTTATTTCTTTTCCTGTCTTTCCTCTGTTCCCATACACTGTCAAAAACCAGAGTGTATGTCTCTAAGGTTTATTCATAAAAGTATGCACATTCAGAAAGAATATTCAAGAACAAGACTATTAGAAAAGTATTTTAAAATGACACTAATTCCTGACTCAGGACTCCATATTTGTGGATATATGAATTGAGTTCAATTGGAGGTGGGATGAGTTCTCAAAAAAGGCTCTTTCCTCTATCTAGGATTTTTCCCTAGGAAAGGAAAAACTAGGTGAGGGCAGGATCCAAAGATAGAGGTATTTTAAACCATCTCCTCTTACTTTCCTGGCAAGATTAAAACTAGTCCATGTACAGTGGAAAACCACTGAGGGTTATTATAGTGTCAGTCAGCTCATTCCTATCATGATCTCCATCTTCCTATTTGATTCTCCATCTATATAGTCTTCAAGACTCATTACTCTGGGGTCAAGGCCCCCTCTGGACCCCTTAAAGAGGAGGAGTGGAGCTCATTTGTGTTTTACTCCCCTTCAAATTCTAATTGAGGGAAAAGTCTAGATTTGCTTTTCTACGTCATGGTTCTGTTGCCTTCCTGCTTATCATCTCTAGCTCCTTCCTTGTCTTGGAATTTCTCCAATTGGTCCTGGCTTTGGGCTGATAATCTTTCTCATTTTCCCAAGGAGTATTGGTCTGGGGACTCAGTGATGTCCAGAAACCCTCCTTCTGTAAGGGAATAAGCATTTATATAGTACTTACTATGTGCCAGACATTTTGCTAAGTGATTTTTACAAATACTTCATTTTTATACAGGAAGCTCAGTCTTCATATTCTTCCACTGGTTTAGTGCCTCACTACTTCCATTCCACTGTAATCTACCTATGTTACATTGCTACCACTGCCCATGTTTGCTGCCATGACTGGGATTACTGGATTTCTTTCTTGTCTAGGGCCACATGATATTCTGAAGGTCCCTGGAGGTCAGAGGCTTTCCTTCCAAGGAATTGAGTCCATGCCACCTCTCCTGTCTGCCTTTGCCAACTCTCAGATCTGTGTTTATTTCCACCTTTAAAGATCAAGTTTAGAGGTGGGACTCAGATGTGGGCTAGTCATGACATTATATATATATATATATATAT
>NW_025350868.1:0-2425 GCF_016433145.1 Gracilinanus agilis
GCGTTATATATATATATATATATATATATATCACATATATATATATGTGATAAGTGAAGTCATATGTTTTGTTTTTGTATTTCTCCTCCCGTAGTTTTTTCTCTCAATATGGATAGCTTACTTTCGCATATGTCCTTCAGGAGTGTCCCGACTTGTTGCATTGCCACTAGTAGCAAAGTCTGTTACATTGGACTGTTCCACAATGTTTTCTTTCTGTGTAAGGTATTCTCCTGGTTCTGCTCATTTCACTCTGCATCAGTTCATTGACATTTTCCCAGGTAATATAGAAATGCTCCAGATTATCAATCCTTATAGCACAACAGTATTATATCACCATTATATACCACAATTTGTCCAGCCATTCCCCAATCAATGGACAACACTTAATTTTCCAATTTTCCAATTTTGTTTTGTTTTTTCCTCCACAAAGAGTGTGGCTATGAATATTTTTGTACAAGTAGTTTTCCTAATTATCTTTGGGGTACAAACCTAGTAGTCATATTGCTGGATCAAAAGGAATGTGTTCTTTTAAAGCCCTTTGTGCAAATTCCATATTGCCTTACAGAATGGTTGCATCAATTCACAACCCCACTAGCAATGCATTAGTGTCCCAATTTTGCCACAACCCCTCCAATATTTATTATTTTCCTTTACTGTCATATTGGTCAGTCTGCTAGGTGTGAGTTGGTACCTCAGTGTTGTTTTGATTTGCATTTCTCTAATTATGAGAGATTTAGAACACTTTTTCATGTACTTATTGATAGTTTTGATTTCTTTAATATGAAAAATGCTTATTCATGTCCCTTGCTCATTTATCAATTGGAGAATGGCTTGATTTTTTTTCAATTGACTTAGCTCCTTATAAATTTGAGAAATGAGACCTTTGTCAGAGGTTTTGTTATGACATCTTTCCCCTAATTTGTTGATTCCCTTCTAATTTTGGTTGCATTTGGTTTTATTTGTATAGAAATGTTTAAATTTAATATAATCAAAATTATTCATGTTACATTTTATAGTGTTCTCTATCTCCAACTTTTTCTTAAATTCCTTCCTTTCTGACAGGTATACTATTCTATATTCACCTAATTTGTTTATGATTTCCCTCTTTATATTTAAGTCATTTACCCACTCTGAGTTAATCTTGCTATAGGGCGTAAGAGGTTGAGCTAAACCTAATTTCGCCTATACTGTTTTCCAATTCCCCCAGAAATTTTTGTCAAATCAATTAATCTATTTCTAAAAAAAGAGAGGTGTGTAAAAGAACACATTATAGAAACATAATTATTTCACTAGTGAGAATGACAATGAGATCACAACATATCAAAATTTATGGATACAGCCAAAACAATACTTAAGGAGAATGTTAACATCTCTATGCTTATATGAATAAAATAGAGAAAAAATAGACTAATGAATGGGGCATATAACTAAAGAAACTAGAAAAAGAAAACATTAAAAATGCTCAAAGACTAAATTTGATGCCCTAAAAATAAAAGGGGAGAAATTAACAAAATTGAAAGTAAGAGAACTATTGAACTAATTAATAAGACTGAGTTGATTTTATGTAAAAAATAGATTGGAGCATTGGTTAATTTGATTTAAAAAGGAAAGAAGAAAATCAAATAACTAGTATCAAAATTGGAAAGGGTGAGTTTATCACCAATGAATTAGAAATCAAAGTAACCATTTGAAGCTATTTTTCCCAAATATGTGCCAATAAATCTGACAATATAAGGGAAATGAGTGAGTATTTACAAATATATATTTATATATATTACATTTTTAAAAAGAGAATATAGGATATTTAAATAATCTCATCTCAGAAAAAGAAGTTGAACAAGCAATCAATGAATTCTCTAAGGGGAAAAAATTCTAGGGCCTGACAAATTAACAAGTAAATTTCATCAAACATTTGAAAAACAATTAATTCCAATAGTATGTAAACTATTTTGGGGAAAAGATAGAGAAGGAAACCCACAAAATTATTTTCATGAAACAAATATAGTGCTGATATCTAAGCCAGGAAGAGAAAAATTAAAGAAATAAAATTATAGGCTAATTTTATCAATGGATATAGATGCTATATTTTTTTATATCTTTAAAAAACAGAAATTAGTATTAAAGATCCATGACCTGTCCCTTATCTCTCTTTTTTAGATTAATCATACTGATAAAAGGAAACAATAAATCTTAAGACATACACCTTGGGGAAGTGTGTAGTGGTGAGTAAAGAAGATAAAAGGAAAGTTAGATAGTAATTAAATAGTAGTTTTGCAAAGAAATTGGCTTTCTTTGAAAACTTACTCTATAAGGAAATTGTTTAAATTGTTTTTTAAATCCTTACCTTCCCTCATGGAGTCAATACTGTGTATTGGCTCCAAGGCAGAAGAATGGTAAGGGCTAGGCAATGGGGGTTAAGTGACTT
>NW_025350869.1:0-7278 GCF_016433145.1 Gracilinanus agilis
GTGTCTCCCTAACTTGTTAGGTCCCAATCTATTGCCCTACTTTGTCATTTTCTCTTTTTCCTCTTCCTCTGAACCCAGATAATAGAGCTTCCCCATAAAAGTTCAAATCTGGCCTCAGACACTTCCCAGCTGTGTAATCCTGGGTAAGTCACTAAACCCCCATTGCCTACTCCTTACCACTCTTCTGCCTTGAAACCAATACATACTATTAATTCTAAAGTGTAAGGTAAGGGTTTAAAAAAAAGTCATTTGAGATTGACTAATTGAATTGATTCTCAAATATTCATCTTGGGATAAAGAACAACAGTAGAGGCCTGGGTTGATGGCATCTGCAATTTATGCTCTTACTTCTTCCAAGAACCTTCTATAATTCTGAGAGAAAAAAATGAGGCCAGGATTTGAGAATCTAGTTTATCAAAGGGAGAACAGAGATAAGAAAATCTCAGGGTTTTCATTGCCTGCAGAAACAGTCACTGGAAGATGAAAACAGACATGCTAAAAATAGAATGGTGCTAAAGAACAACTCCATCTGGTTAGCAATTCTTAGCAGGGTTAGTGGTGCAAGTTAATTTCTAATGTTCAGATTCTTACCTAAAGATCATAGTGAAGTTATTCAAAAACTTTGGCACCCTTCTTCAGCTTCTTGGAACTTTTTCTCTCTTTCTGTATCTTTCTTGGTCCTATTCTTATTTTAAACTTTCTCTGACTTCTTTACCCTGCCTTTTAGCATCAAATAACCCCTCGTTAGTGGCTGAACAAATGAAAGAGTGCAAGTTTAGAGTTTTTGCTGTAGAGTTTACTATATTAAAATCCCTGAAGAAGCTGAATTTCCTAAGTCAGTGACCATTCCAAGTGAACCTTTACTCCTTCCCTTGAGACTTCAAATTTTTAGAGTCTGAAAACAATAGTAATATTGAGTATTTGCATATGTGTGTGCATGCATGTGAATGCACGGATGCATTGCAAGCACTAAAGAGCTCTCAAAATGTCTTTTGGTCTCAATAAATGTTTATGCAGAAGTAGGATTTTCTGCCAAAGCAGTTAATGTCTTGCTCTTGATCACATTTCATTCTTTCATATCAATGGCCTAAATGACATGTAAAAAAAACTATGTGGGTTAATAAAATACTTTTGATTAATTAAAAAAATTATGATGATGAAAATATGCTTTTTAAAAAGTAGTTAATTGAATGTTCTACCTCCATTAGGATTTTACTTCATCTCTGCTTGACCATGTTCTACTTAATATTGTTAATCAGTTACTAGGATGAAGAGTTAAGGAGATCACATTTATCAGTTTTGAAGTTGATACTGTGGGGGAAAAATCCCCTACCCCTTATGTGAGGAATAGATGTTAATGTTAGCAGTAGTCTTGAAATAATCATAATTGTAATTCTAAGATAGTTAGCATAAGTAATGATTTTAGTAGACTTTTTCTGATTATTCTAATAAAAGTATAAAGTATTTGTATTAAGTAAATAACTGCTATAGCAAAGGTTTTGGTGTATAAGTTGTGATATTCTTTGGGGTATATAGGAAGGTCTCTCACAGAGCTGGAGGACTTTTAGTCTTGACCAGAAGTCCAGCTTTATTGTGAGACTGGCCATCTCCCAATAAAACTATTTCTTTTTGGTTTAGAGACATTGTTTATCATTTGTGTTCCTGTGGTTAAAAATTATGCAACAATATCATGTGAGGAGGGAACAATAGCTTACCAGAAATTAGTTGTCTATACTTTGGCTGAAGACTTCAAGGTAAGGAATCTGTGGACAGCTTTAATTGTTAGAAAGCTTTTAGGTGGCAGCTGGGTGGCTCAGTGGATTAAGAGCCAGGACTAGAGATGGGTTCAAATCTGGCCTCAGACCCTTCCTAGCTGTGTGTACCTGGGCAAGCTAAATAACCCCCATTGCCTAGCCCATACTGCTCTTCTGCCTTGGAATCAATACATAGTATTGATTCCAAAACAGAAGGTAAGGTCTTTAAAAAAAAAAGTTAAGTTTTTAATCACTTCGAACCTAAATTTGCCTCTCAGCAAATTTTACATATTGTTCAGGATTCTTATCTCTGGGGCCAAACAGAATAGGTCTTATGATTCCTTTATATCACAGCAGTTCAGATACTTTAAAAGTATTATCTTTCCTCTAATTCCCAATACAGTCTTCTCTTCTTGAGATCCATTATTCCCATCTCCTTTATCTGGTCATCATATGACATAGACTTATGGCTCTCCAGCTTGTCAGTGTCATTGAACTGTGGTACTCAGATGAAATACAATAGTCTAGATTATGATGAGGGCATAGTATAGTGAAACTATTACCAGCCTATTCCTGATATTTGTGATATTCTCTTAATGCATCCAAAAGCTAAATTAGATATTTTAAGTTTTCAATCCACTAGAATCACTAGATCTTTTTTCAGAAATCCCCTATTTTGGATTCATTTCCGTTACCTTTTAAATGAGATGATTGATTGCATGAATTGAAACATCACAGTATTTGGCATTCGAGAAGTAGCAAATCCTTCCCCTGACACTTATTTCTTATGTAACCTGGGATAAGTAACTTAATCTTCATTGATCTTACTTCTTCACTTGTTAAGTAAAGGTCCAGCCTTGATTAAAGGTTCTAAACTCTCTTAGGTAAGTGAAGTCAACAAACTCTAGCTATTGACTTTTGAATTCATGTGGGGAAGTTTGCTTTGGAATCTTTCTTGGAATCTTTCTCCTGTGGGGAAGTAATGAGGGAGGAGTTAAGGTCCTTACTCTTCTCTCTAAATATCCACCAACAGGGATTGGCAGGGGAGGTCCCAAGTTCAAGCTGTCATGGCAGTCAGAAAGAATATTAACTCCCTTTATCAGCAAGAGACAAGACTACTTTCTCATTCTTTTTTTTTATTATTATTATTTAGAAGACAAATAAGAGAGCCATTTTTTGTTAATAGATGCATGCATCTATTAATAAACAATGTTATTCTGAGGGAAATGGCCTCATATTCATTTTTGGTTAAAATCAGATTTTTATGAAACAAACAACTATTTGTAAACTAGATACTTAAAAAGCAAATTGGAGGTAGTCAAAGACAGAAGGCAATAGCAAGAAATAGGAAAAGCTTCCTATGGAAGATGGGATTTAACTGGAACCTGGAGAAAGCCAAGGAAGCCAGGAGGTGGATTTGAAGAGGAAGAATATTCCATGCCTTGAGAACAACTAGTAAAAACATTCAGAATCCAAAGATTGAGTGTTTCATTCAAGGAACAGCAAGAAAAGATTTAAAGATTTGTCTCACCCCATGGAGTTTTGAAACACTTGAACATGCTTCCAGAAAAAAGGAGGAAATTTGATTATTACTTTCACTCCCAGTCTTAATCTATTCATTCCTGATTATCTCTCTTCTCAGGGGAGAAATTGACTTTCTAAGAAACAGAAACTTTCCCTGCTAATAAATAATGGGATTTAACAAAGTATGTTACCATTTAAGAGATTTTGGTTTAGGTGAGGATAGTGGATTAAATTCAGCAAATTAAGTTTCAGAAATGGTATTCAAACCAAGGTCTTCTTGTCTCTACACTTGGATGGAAGAATATAGGTTTTTTTAGAGTCAGAAGAGGACCTCAGTTTGAATACCATTTCTGTGAAATACAACTTATGTGACCTTGGGCAAGCCATTTTCCCTTTCTGTGCTTCAGTTTTAACATCTATAACATGAAAGAGTTGAATAAGATGACTTCTGAAGTTCCTTTTAGCTGTACATCAGGAAAGCAAAGGAACTCTCACATGAGAAATGAATAAATGTAAGCGGTAATTAGAATTAGAAAACAATTTTTGAAATTGTATTCTCATTTGTTTGTGTGTATGTGTGTATGTGTGTATGTCTGTCTAGTGTGGTGTGGTGGTAGACAACTGGCATCCTGGAGAAAAAATGGATGGATTGCTTTCTCAGAATAATGTATTTAAATGCATAGAATAAATTCATAGAATTATAAAAGAAACAAAGTATATTGAAATACAACTATATCTTTCTGTCTGTAACTGAGAGGAACAACTACCTACTCAAAAGAATCTAGAACTCAGTGTAAATGTGGCAAAGGCTCTTTTATTTCATTCTCATGAGAATGGGTACTCATAAGCCAGTTTTACAGGTTTTACAGCCAGCAAGCAAGTACCAGGAACCAGAGCAAGCAGACTCCCTTTGATTGACATGAATTAGTTCCTCCCCTCATTCACCATTGACTGGTTCCTAGGAGTTATAATCTAGTTATGAGAGCCACCTGATTAGAATGCCATTTACAAACCAATCATTCACATTAAAGGAAAGCAAATTCACCTGTAAGCCTCTTAAAAGATGCTAATCAGTCATGTGTTCCTCCTCATGTCCTATGGATGTGGATGTGGGGAAAAAGAGCTTAAGCTAGGAACATGAAACTTAACTCAGTTTTCTTTTCTTTTGATTCCATTATATGGGCTAATGAGAGGAGTCCACCATCTCATCAGGACCTGTTCCTCACATTTTCTATAAGTTCAGAGACCTCAGGTTAAGAACCTGTAGATTAAACTGCCTTGGTTGGTGAGTGAGTGTGAATTTACTCATTCCACCACATCCAGCTGTCTCTCTGGCCCATGGTCAGTCTTCCCATATATTTTCCTGCCAGGTACTCCTTTTACTCAGGGCATGTCAGTCAACTTAATCCAAGAATTCAAGTGTAGTAATTGCTCAGAGTCAGGAAGACTTCAGATTCAGCCTCTATATTCATTAACTTTATTTGCCAACCCTTGTCAACCCATTTAACTTCTATATTCCTCAAGCAACAATCTGGGATTTACAGACTATTTGCAAAGCAATGTGTTAAATTCTGGAGTTACAAAGAAAGGCCAAAAGTGAAAAAAATTCCATATACAAAGGTTGGGGGGATTCTGTGGTATTGTACAAATAACAGAGAATTTGGCAGAGATGAACCTCTGACCTTGGGCAAATTCTTAGCCTTTCTGGACATCTATTTCATCATTTGTTAAAAAGACATTCCTAGGGGGTTCCAGGTTAAGATGGCGGCAGAGTAAGAAGCAGCTCTTAACCTCTCCTGACCGAAACACACAAAACTCCTCAAGGGGACATAAAAACAAGTCCAGACAAACAGAGGAACCCCACAACAGGGCACAGTGTGGAAGGTACGTGGAATCGAGGCATTTCCATGCTATAAAGGGGTGAAACAGCTCTCACTAAATCGCGGGCTGAGCAACCACCCCACCCCCACCCCCTCCACACACAACATCTATAGCTCTGAAGCCATCTAAAAAGAAATAGAGCAAGTTTGGGGCACCCATCGAGTCATTGGCAGCTCCGGGGCCCGTTCCTGAGAGCAGCAAGATTTAGGACCCCAATAAGCCAAAGAACGCACGCGAAATCTGAGCGTGGGAGCAGAGAGTGGACTCCGGGCGCAGAATGCGGGCTGAGAGCACAGGATGGGCGGAGGCGTGGGTGGAGGCAGACACAGCCAGGAACTAAAGCTCTGAAAAACTGAGTGGGGAACCAGTGCAGACGGGTATACGACTGTGGAAGCAGCACCCTGAGACTTGTAAAGGAACCTCCTGCAGAGGATCAAGCAAGGGGGTTAACCAGGGGGCTTGACCTTGGAAAAAACCAGAACTCAGACCTCAGGAGCCAATAGACCGCGGACAGACACTGAGCGCGAGGATAAACCTGAGAAGATGCTGCGCTAATGATGGCTACCCAGTCTCAGGAAGCTCAGAAGAGAAAGAATAACAACAAGAAAAAGAAGCCTTTAACACTCAACAACTTTTACACAGAAAAATTCCAGACAACCTAGCAAACAGAGGAGGAGAACAAACAAGCATCTGGACCCTCCTCAAATAAGGAAAACTCCTCACAAGCTATGGAAGAGTTCAAAACTGAGATTTTGAGGAAAATGGAAGAGATCTGGCAAGAAAATAACTGTTTAAAAGGTAGAATCTTGCAATTGAATACCAGAAATGACCAGATTGAAAAGGAATACCAGAAGATTATGGCCGAAAACCAGAAGATTATGGCTGAAAACCGAAAGATAATGGCCGAAAATCAATCCTTAAGGCTAGAATTGAGCAAGTAGAAGCTAATGATCTCTCCAGACAACAAGAACAAATAAAACAAAGTCAAAAGACTGAAAAAATAGAAGGAAACATGAAATATCTGAATGAGAGAGTGACAGACCAAGAAAACCGGTCTAGAAGAGACAATTTGAGAATAATTGGTCTTCCAGAAAAACCAGAAATTAATAGAAACCTGGACTCTGTACTAAAAGAAATTATTCAGCAAAATTGCCCTGAAGTCCTACAACAAGAGGGCAATATAGACATCGAAAGGATTCATAGAACACCCACTACATTCGATCCAGAGAAGAAAACGGTTAGAAATATTATTGCCAAATTCAAAAGCTTTCAAGCAAAAGAAAAAGTCTTACAAGAATCCAGAAAGAGACAATTCAAATATCAAGGAGCACCAATCAGGATCACACAGGATCTGGCAGCCTCCACGCTAAAAGATCGCAAGGCTTGGAATACGATATTCAGAAAGGCAAGAGAGCTGGGCCTGCAACCGCAGATCAACTACCCATCAAAATTGACTATATACTTCCAGGAGAAAGTATGGGCATTCAACAAAATTGAAGAATTCCAGGTATTTGCACAGAAAAGACCAGGGCTAAATGGAAAGTTTGATATCAAACCACAAAAATCGAGAGAAACCTGAAAAGGTAAATAAGATACAGAGGGAAAAGAAAGAAAACATATAATTTTTAAATTTGCCTTTTTAAGGGCCTCAGTGAGATCTAATTATCTGTATTCCTATGTAGAGAAATGTTATGTATAATTCTCTGTAGTGAACTCTATTCACTATTATAATATTCACTATTATAGTAATCTGAAGAATAATTCACAGGGTGAGGGTGGAACACTAAATAACCTAAGATGGCATGGGGGATGGGAAAGAGGAGGTAAATAGCAGGGGACACCAAGAGAAACTTGAGTAAATAAGAAAATAGAATATTCTATTACACACAAAGAGGGCATGGGAGGGAGAGGGAACAAATACTATCATAAGAAGGAGAGGAAGAGAGCATAAAGAGGTAATAATCAAACCTTACTCTCAGTGTAATCAACCCGGAGAGGGAAGAGTAGCTATACTATCCATTGGGAAATAAAAGTCTTATCTAACCCTTCTGAGAAAGTTAGAAGGGATAAACCAAGGGGAGCAGGGGAGTGGGGAGGTCAAAAAAAGGGAGGGGAGAAG
>NW_025350870.1:0-7173 GCF_016433145.1 Gracilinanus agilis
GAAGGAAGGAAGGAAAAAAAAGAAAAAAAAGAAAGGAAAGAAAAGAAAGAAAGAGAGAGAAAGAGAGAGAAAGAAAAAAGGAAGGAAGGAAAGAAATGAGTTTCAATCTTGCCTTAGACACTGTGTATCCTGGGCAAGTCACTTAACTTCTACCTCAATTTCCTCTACTATAGAATGAAAATAACAACTATAAAATAGGGCTAATAATATCATCTGCCTCCCAGGGTTGCTGTGAGGAGCAAATGGAATAACATACTTGTAAAGCACTTTGCAAATCTCTAAATGTGTAAATGTTAGCTGTTAGTGTTGTTGTTGATAACAATTACAATATTATTATTAATGAGAGAGTCTGGAAATGGTAGTGAGCAGCAAGAAGTTTGTCTCTTTTTCCTTGTTTGGCACAATGGAATATGAGAGTAGTTACCTACAATATCAGAAAGTTTGGCCAAGGATGCAGCTAGCTAGAACATTGAACCTGGAGTCAAGTAGAACCGAGTCCAAATCTGTACTCCAATGCTTGCTTGCTGTGTGACCATGGGAAAGTCACTTTAACCATTGTCTGCTTCAATTTCCTCATTTGCAAAATGGGGATTATAATAGCACCTACTTCCTAGGGTTGTTGGAAGGATCAAATAGGATGATATTTGTAAAGCATTTCACCAACATTACAATTCCAAATAAATGCCACCTTATCATCATCATCATTATTATATGGTTTCTTTTGAGGAAAACCCAGTTTCTATGACTTTGAGAAGATCTGGGCAAAGAAGAGAAACTCCATCTCCTCAACTGAAGAATGACTAGATGCTATGAAAGCCCCAGAGTATATGGCAGCAAAGTGAGAAAATATTTACATTAACCATGAAATTTCCTTGAACCCATAGAAAGGAGAGCACTGAGAGGGCTAAAAATAGTAATCTGCATTTCCATAGCCCTTCAGAATTTACTCTCAATAGTCCTGTGATGCAAGCAAAACATTGTTATCTTATGATTTCACTGGTCCATGGAACCAGTGGTACTTCTCTGCAACTAATAGTGTTAGAAATTTGCCTAGAGCATTGAGAAATTAAGTGACTTGCCCAAGGACATTTAGTTAGGATGATATCAGATATAAAATTTAAATTCAGATTTTCCTCTTAGCCCTATGGCATATAGGTAAGGAAACTTAGTACAAAAGAGTTCAGGTGAACCTAGAGACAACAGGTCCTAAATGCAAATCTGACCTCAGACCCTTCCTAGCTGCATTAACCCTTAAACCTAATTGCCTAGCACTCACCACTCTAATGCCTTGGAACTAATACTTAACAATTTTTAAACCAAAGGTGAGAGTCTATAAAAGAGAGAGAGAGGGAGACAGAGAGAGAGAGAGAGAGAGAGAGACAGAAAGACAGAGAGACAGAGAGATAGAGACAGAGAGAAACAGAGAGAGACAGAGAGACAGAGACAGAGACAGAGACAGACAGAGACATAGATAGAGATAGAGACAGAGCTGAGGTGATAAAATGTTGGAGCTGGGATTTGAACCTATGTCTCTTCCCATTATCATGTCCAACCTGCTTTCCATAGCATGGTGCTGTCTCTCACAAGCTCACAGACGAATCACTTCTGTGGTACAGATAGTTCTGCTTTAGGCTGGAGCCTTGGAGGGATTCAGGAAAGCAGTTGGGTTAGACCTTTAGGGAGTGGGGAAAGAATCATCGCACAGGCGGAAGCCTTTAGAGGTCATGTAGTTCCATCTTCCACCCAGGGCAGGTATCCCCTTGGCAACATTTCTGACAGATGGTCCAGTTTCTGCCTGTACATAACCAGTGACAGAGACATATTCCTTGATGAAGCAGTGGTAAATATTCTATTACTGAGATGCTCTAATTGTGAGAAAGTGCTATCTTCTGTTCAGACGATGTCTACCACCCTGCAGCTTGAATCTGCTGGCCCTTTTACCCCCTGGAATTACAGAGAATAGAATCTTTCTTACATATGTCAGCCTTCCATATATATTTGAAGGTCACAATAGAAGTAGGACTAGTTCATGGAGTCAGAGGATCTGGGTTTGAATCCTGCCAGGCTTCCTTGGCTTATGACCTTTTTTATGTCCTAAGGCAAGTGAGTCACTTAATTTCCTTGGGACTCAGTTTCCTCATCTGAAAATGAAAAGGTTGGACAAAATGCACCTCAGAAGTCCCTTCTACTTCAAAATCTATGTTTCTGTCCCACTGACTACTATCCTATCTCACTTCAAGTCCCCTCTTCTCTAGGCTAAATAGCCTAATTAATATAAAGACCATAAGAAAAATTTTAAGATTTTAAATTTGGAAAAGGATTCTCTAATCTCCTCATAGGAATCCTTCATTTTATGGGTCTCAAGATCACAGAGGGCCAAACTCTTCAGAGAATCACAGGTAGAGAGCTGAAAGAGACTTTGGAGAGCATCTAGTCCAAACCCCTCCTTTTACAGATAAGAAAACTGAAGTCCAGAAAGACATACAAAATATAGAAAGCATTTATTAAATACTAACGCTATACCAGGGACTGTGCTAAGTGCAGGGAATAAAAATAAAAATAAGTAGAAAGATGTTCTCTGCTCTCAAGGAGCTTACATTCTAATGAAGGAAACACATAAAAAAAGCTGAAAATCAAGGTGGCGGATGAGGCAGTGTGCCCAGTCCAGATCAAAGTACAGAAATTCAGAGACTTAGGATAAGAACCAGGAATGTAGCCAGGAGAGAAGTGAGCATGCATGACTCTCAGGCATTTTTGTTAAATGGAGATTCTGGGCCAGAACTAATCAATTAGAGGAAGGGGTCACAGAGGCACCTTCCCAGTAAAAAGGCATTGGGTTGGTGACATAAAAGTGCAGAGCATCAGGAGTAGTTTCAGATGAGAAGATCATTAATACTTAGATTTATAAGGAGCTAAATTAATTGTATAAAAAAGTAAGCCATTCCCCAACTGATAAATGGGCAAAGGACATGAATAGGCAATTTTCAGATAAAGAAATCAGAACTATCAATAAGCACATGAAAAAGTGTTCTAAATCTCATATCACTAGAGAAATGCATATCAAAACAACTCTGAGGTTCCACCTCACACCTAGCAGATTGACTAACATGACAGCAAAGGAAAGTAATAAATGTTGGAGGGTATGTGGTTAAATAGGGACATTAATGCATTGCTGGTGGAGTTGTGAATTGATCCAACCATTCTGGAGGGCAATTTGGAGCTATGCCCAAAGGACTTTAAAAGACTGGCTGTCCTTTGATCCAGTCATACCACTTCTGGGTTTGTACCCAAAGAGATAATAAGGAAAAAGACTTGTACAAAAATATGTATAGCTGCACTCTTTGTGGTGTCAAAAAATTGGAAAATGAGGGAATGTCCTTCAATTGGGGAGATGGCTGAACAAATTGTGGTATCTGTTGGTGATGGAATACTGTTGTGCTCAAAGGAATAATGAACTGGAGGAATTCCATGTGAACTGGAACAACCTCCAGGAATTGATGCAGAGTGAAAGGAGCAGAACCAGGAGAACCTTAAACATAGAGACTGATACACTGTGGCATAATTGAATGCAATGGGCTTCTCTACTAGCAGCAGTACAATGACCCAAGACAATTCTGAGGGACTTTTGAGAAAGAAGGCTATCAGCATTCAGAGAAAGAACTGTGGGAGCAGAAATACAGAAAAAAAAAAAAACTGCTTGATCACAGGGGTTGATGGGGATATGACTGGAGATATTGACTCTAAATCAGTGGTTCCCAAACTTTTTTGACCTACCACCACCTTTCCAGAAAAAAATATTACTTAGCCACCTGGAAATTAATTTTTAAAATTTTAATAGCAATTAATAGGAAAGATAAATGCACCTGTGGCCATCATCGCCTTCCTGGATCACTGCAGCACCCACCAGGGGGCGGTAGCACCCACTTTGGGAATCACTGCTCTACATGATCACCCAAGTGCAAATATTAATAATATGGAAATAGGTCTTGATCAATGACACATGTAAAACTCAGTAGAGTTGCTTATTGGTTATGGGGGGGTGGTGGGAGGAGGGGAGGGAAAGAATATGAATCATGTATAACCATGGAAAAATATTCCAAATTAATTAGTTAAATAAAATAAAAAAGTGGTTAAATAAAATTAAATAAATAAAATTTAAAAAAAAGATAATTAAGTGATTTGACTGGGATCACATGGCCAATGTGTGTCAAAGGGAGGATACAGGATCCAAAGATAGGATCCAAAGTCAGGAAGGTAGCAAGTGACAGAGACAGAATTTGAATCCATGTGTTCTTATTTTTTAATTTTTAATTTTTTAATATTTTTCTATAGTTACATGACTCATGTTGTCTCCCACCTCTCTTTCCTCCCCACTCCCGGAGATGATGAGCAATTGCACTTGAACCCAGGTCTTCTGAGTTTAAAGACAGCACTTGTTCCATTGTATTACCACTGTCTCATTAAGGGTAAGAACTATGAATTCTAGAGATATGTGGGCATTTTCTCAAGCTTGCATAAGTACATAAATGCAATGACAAAAATTGAACCCATGCCTTCTGACCCCCAAACCAATACTCCACCTGCTATACCAAGGTGGTTTCAGCCATTCATTATATAATATGGTTTTGTGTCTCTTTACCCTGATAGTTGTCTTAAAATAGAATATATAAATTAATAAATATAATAAATATGAAATATAATAAATAAATATGAATACAATACAATTATTTAAAACTAAAATAAAAATCCTTAAAATTTGTAACCCAGAACTGAACATGATACTGCAGATGTGGTCTGATCATATAAGAATTAAGTAGGAAATTGTCTCTTTCCTCTGCACATTCCATTTCTATTAATGAAACTTTAGATCACATTAGCTTTACTGGCCACCCACCATTGATTCATTTTGATCTCACAATCAATTAAAAGCACTAAATTGTATTCACAGCTATGGTCAAGCCCTATTGTGTAGCTAGCTAGGTAGCACAGTCTTGGAGTCAGGAAGACCTGAGTTGAAATCCAGCTTCAGACATTAGCTATGTGACCCAGGCAAGTCACTCAACCTCTATTTGTCTCAGTTTCCTCATCTATGAAATGTAGATAATAGTAGCACCTCCCTCTCTCCCAGGATTGCTGAGGACATCAAATGAGATAATATTTGTAAAATGCTTTGCCAACCATGATCCAGGACAATCCCGAGGGACTAATGAGAAAGGATGCTATCCACATCAAGAGAAAAATATGTGATTTATCACTTGTTTATATAGACATATGATTGGGGGTTTTGGTTTTAAAAGATCACTCTATTACAAATATGAATAACATGGAAATAGGTTTTGAGCAATAATACATGTATAATCCAGTGGAATTGCTTTTCAGCTCTGGGAGGGGGTAGGGAAGAAGGGATGGAGAGAAAATCAATCATGTAACCATGGAAAAATATTCTAAATAAATAAACGAATAAAGAAAAAAGAAAAAAAATTTTTGCAAACCTTAAAAAGCTATACATATAGTAGTTATTATTATTACTATCTCCATTCTTATGTAGATATGCAATTGAGTTGTTGCTTTTCTTTAGAACCCCTTACCTTCAGTCTTAGACTAGATATGAATTATTGGTTCCAAGGCAGAAGAGCCTTAAAGACTAGCCAATTGGGGTTAAGTGACTTACCCAGGGTCACACAGGTAAGAAGTATCTGGAATCAGATTTGAACCCAGGATCTCCTGTCTCCAAGCCTGGCTCTATCCATCCACTGAAACACCTAATTGCTGCTTGCAATTGAGTTTTTGCAAGTGAAATGGAGGACTTTAGATTTAGCCTTGTTGAAATTCATCTTGTTAGGATCATGGGATAGTAGATTTAGAGTGGGAAATGAGCTTAGAGGTCATAGAGTTAAGCTTCATTTTTTTAAAACCCTTGTACTTCGGTGTATTGTCTCATAGGTGGAAGATTGGTAAGGGTGGGCAATGGGGGTCAAGTGACTTGCCCAGGGTCACACAGCTGGGAAGTGGCTGAGGCCGGGTTTGAACCTAGGACCTCCTGTCTCTAGGCCTGACTCTCACTCCACTGAGCTACCCAGCTGCCCCTAAGCTTCATTTTACAAATAAAGAAACTGAGGTTCTAAAAGCTTAAATGACTTGCATGAGATTACATAGCTGCTAAGTGTCTGAAGCAAGATTCAGACCTGATTCCATGGCCATCAATCTATCCACTATATGACAGAGCCTCTAAACTATACCATGCTTCCTATGATTTTAACCATCACTGGGTCCTGTTTAAGTCTTCTTGCCTTCTAATTCTGTAAATTAATATGTTATCCAATCCTCTCAGATTTGGGTCATCTCTGAATTTGATAAACATGCCCTCTATCTTCATTTAAGTTACTGACAAAAATGTTGGCAAAATCAAGGCCAATGACAAAATTCTCCATCAGATATCTTCCCTTACATTGGGATAAACCATTTTAACCTAAGTGTTTTATTTTAATTTGTGACCCACATCTCTTTATCTCATTCACAAGGCTATTATTTGACTTTGTCAAATGCCTTGCTCAAATTAGCCTATGCTCAGTCTATAATATTCCTTTGATCAAAACAAGAAAATTAGGTCTTTTGTCATGCTTTATTCTCAGTGAATCCATTCTTGATCATCACATACTTTTCTAAGTGGTTGCAAATCACCTATATATTAACATTTATGCAGTTTGATAAATGTTTACTTATCAATTGATTTCTCATCATTTACCAAAGGTGATAGATATAGTGGCCAGAAAAGGACCTAATGAATATGAATCATGAGATTATCTCTAACTATTCTTCAATTTCTTCTTTTAACATTACATACTGCATTTATTATATGCCTTAAAAGAAGAGCTGGCTGTACATAATAGAGCTTTACAGTATTGTGTACTATTTCCTTTTTCTACTATATAATGTATATGAACATGCTCATTCCACTCAGTGTTCAAGTTCAGCATAAACAAGCAAAATAAAGGGAAAGAAAGAGAAAGAGGGTGAGAAGGAGGAAGAAAGAAAGGAAGGAAGCGAAGGAAGAAAGGAGAGAAAAAGAAAAACTGAAAGGATGAAAGAAGGAAGGGTGAGAAGGAGGTAAGGAAAGAAAGAAGGAAGGAAGAAAAAAAGGAGAGAAGGAAGGAAGGAAGGAAGGAAGGAAGG
>NW_025350871.1:0-4208 GCF_016433145.1 Gracilinanus agilis
AAAATTTATTATATAATATTGTTGAATCATGTTGAGCTTGAAGTCCATTAAACTTCCCAATATTTTTTAGATAAATCTAGTCAAAACTTCTCCATCTTATACTCACAAAGTTGGTTTTCAGAGTACAGATATAAGACTTCATTATTCCCATTAGATTCCATCTTATTAGATTTGACTCCAGCATTAAGACTTTAGCCTATTAAGATGTTTTGAGATCATGAATCTGTCAGCCAATGAATATATTCGTTCCATCTTAAAGCTTTGGGTTAGCTAGAGTCCATAAGCATGCGATTTATGCCATTTTCCCAATTATTTATTTAGAAAAATAGCATCAAATTAAAGAAATCTCAAAGAGATGATCCACTTAATGCCTCCTTCCAAGTGGGCACTGAATTATTAATGACTATTCTTTTAGTCTAGCCATTCTACCAATTTTAAACTACTTAACTCTGCTACCATCTAACCAATATTTATCTATCTTGTCTGTGAGGTTAATATGGGAACATTTATCAAATGCACTGGTTCCTCTCCTATATACTGCAACTAAGAAAACAAAAACACCAAAAACTTTCACTTGATCCTGTCATCACCTTAAGCTATCATTATATGTTTTTTCTTCATTTCATAGACAATGCAGAGCGTGGGGAAAGCTGTTTCCTCATCTCCTATTCATCATCTTGCAATCCAGTTTCCAACCACACATTTGAATGAAACTGGGTTTTCTAGGGATCTTCATCATTACTAAATCCAATGGCTTTTTCTCAGGGCTCCTCCTCTTTGACCTTTCTAAAATGCATATATTAATGATTAAGCCTTTTCTTTTGGATGCTCTCTCCTCAGCAGCTCCCATTGGCTGAATCATCAACTCTAATGAATTCTGAATCTACATAGTTAGACTCATCTATATCTTGAGTATCAGTCTCACATCACCTCTAGACATTTCCATATGAATTTATCAAACTCAACATGCCCAGAATGGGACTCAGGTGTCTTCTTAAACCCACTTCTCATCATTATTCACCTATTTTTGTTGATGGCACTATCCTATTCACTGTTTGCTAACCTCCCAACCTTGAATTTATCATCCTTAGCTCTTCTCGTCCCTTGCCCCTAATTTGCAAAAGTAGCTAAGTGTCATCAATTCTATTTCTACATCTACATTCCTATTTGTTCACGTGGTGTCTATCTTAATTCAAGCTTTCCTTACCATTAGCTAACATTGGCTATCATGACAGTCTCCTAACTGGTCTTCTTGACTTTAATCTCTCCACACTCCAACCCATCTTCAATATAGTTTTCAAATGAATGTTCCTGAAGCACAAGTTTGATCATGTCACTCACTTCCTCAAGAAATTTTGCTGCCCTGTAACTTGCAAGCTCCCTTCTTTAGGATTGCTTTGGGAATAAAATATAAATGTCCTTGTTTGATATTTAAAACCCACAAGCAATTTAGCTCCAAAAGGTCTTTATAGACTGATTTCACATAATTCCCTCTTCATACCCTTACATTCTGGTTGTAATATTTTACCTATACATGATATTCTAACTCCTGGCCTTACATAAGTGGCCACTCATACCTATAGTCTTCTCCATCCTCATTTCCACTGCTTAGAACCTCTCATCCTCTCAATGGTTTGTTCAAACATCATCTCTCATACAAGTTCTTTCTTGATATGTAGCTGCACCCCCCTCCAAAGCTATTGATGATCTCTCACTGAAGTGATTTTGTTTTGCTGTGAATATATTTTGTATTTTTTCTTTTTGGGGGTGCGTGATATCATCCGTATATTTGCTTCCTCTTATCTATACCTTAATCCAAGTCATTGTTAAATATGCTGAACTGAAAAAATCAAGGATAAAACTTGCTGACTGCCACTGATTGAAAAGAATTAAGAAAACCAAGAATAGGTTCTCTGGGGAAAATAGGTATGGATAGGATCCACTTTGGATAACTGGCTGAACAAGGGATAAATTAGAAGAAAGTTTGAGGTTGGGGGGAACCAAATCATAACAAGGAGGAGACAATGCTGAGGTTAGAAGAGAACATGGCAGAGGCAGATACTGAACCTTGTTTCACTGAGGTAGCTCACCATTGAGGTAAAGGCTATCCTTGTCCAAGATATAGGGGCCCAGCCTGGTGATGCCATAAGTCTGTTTGCTCAGCTCCCAGTAAACCTTCTCTCTGTTCAGGAAGGGTATGGCAGGATCTTGCCAATGAGTACATACAGCGTCCACTCTAGTTGCTAAGCCATCCTTCATTGGTCTAGGAAAGGAAACATTGACACAGTCCTCAAGATTGGTGCTGTCTGAACTGACCAGGACTCGGGTATTGGGGCAGTGAAACTGTGATGCCTGAGGTAATATGGTAAAGATTGAGAGTGACCTCAAGAAGGTTGGCAAACCCATTCCACTCATGTAGAGAGTAGTATGGAATAGCCAAAGATCTCCTTTCCTGAGACTCCATGGGCAAGAGAGATGAGTATGAAGCAATGGGTGAGTATAGGGAATTCAAAAATGGAAAGGTCACTTTGTGAAGAAACCTTGTATTTTTTCTTGTAGGCCCAGGGAAGAGAACCTCAAAACCTATGTCTTCCCAGGTCTCACCTTAGCGAAGTTAGCCTGCATCCAGAGTAGAAGGAACTAATGCTGCTTTTCCTGAATAAGGGATTGAGCTAGCAAAGAAAAGAAAAGGTGGATGAGGCTACAGTCCTTATAGAAATGAAGCCCAAGGAATGGATAAGACTGTTTGGCAGGGGAGTAAATGAGATCATAAATCCAGAGATGGAAAAGACCTTAGCAGCCATATTACATATTATGCTGCTTGCATTCTGGTCATTATCTTCATCTTCCCACCTCTCCCCAATAGAACTTTTAACTCTACCCACACCCACCCACCAGCCCAGGAATGCTAGACTCTGAAAGGTGACCTTTCACCTTATCTTGCCTAGAACCATGGGTCCATGACAGTTCCCAAATAGTATGGCACCATCCCACCTTGAGCATTTATCCCACTGCTTTTCCAAATCCCCTTTATGTATTGACTTAGATCCCTCCTCTTCTTAAAATGTAAACTCCTTGAGGGCAGGAATTATCTTGATTACTTTTACTTTTATTTTTATTCCCAGTGCCTACTACAGTGACTAGCCATAATAAGCACTTAAGTGGTGAGTGTTTATTCCTTCTTTCTTCATTTCTAGTCCAATTTCCTAATTTTATACACGAGGAAAACAGGCCCAAGGAGGTTCAATCATTTGCCCAAGATCACATAGGCAAGAAGCATCAGAGTTAGGATTTGAACCCAGATCCTCTTGCTCCAGAATGGGTGCTACATACCAAGTTCAAGGCAAGGACTAGGAAATCTCACCAGCTGCTGCAAGACTCTTTCTGTGGAATCAAAAATGACAGAGCCAGGGTGCCCCATGTCTTTTGTGTAGAGTAAGTTGATGATGGTGAAGTTTAGTGTGAAAGGTTTCAGGGTGTGGCCACCAGCTGTGGATGGGAAGGAAAAAATAAACATGCCTGAACCCTGCGCCCTACAAACAAATACACCCTTCAAACCTATCTGAGATTGTCCTATTCCTTCCTGGAAGGAAAACTCTTATTACATGGCCCCATTACTTCCATATCCTATGTTCCTAAACTCTCTCATTTCCCAAACCTTTCTCACCTATTCCTCTCCCATTTTTCTTCTTTTTATTGCCTAATTAAGCAAAAGTATAAGAAGTGCACTCTTTGTACCTGGGGAGCTGGAGAACTGTGATGGAACTGAAGAGGTATCTGGAGGGAAAGAGGTTTTCACGGGAGCTGAGGATAAATCATGAAAAATGGAAAACATTGATATAAAGCCATAGCGTGAAAAAATCTGACATTGGAGAGAACTATTGAACTTGGGGGGAAAAAAGTGGTCAGCTTGATTTAGTCAGTTTAGAATCCCTGGGGGAGGACTCAAAGCCCCGAAAGCAATGTAGGATGATGTTCATCTACCACAGAAGGAAACAGGCATTTGTATAATAAGCTGCTGTTGACAAAACTTTTCAGGCTCTGTGCTTCCTGTCTAGAATATCTCAGACTTTCATGTTCTTTGAGTTTTGCATGGGACACATGGGCTCATTCCAAATAATGATGGGAATAATTTTTGGTTAGATAAATCAACTGCCAGAAATTAGCATCTTTTTTATTGGTGTGTGTATATATATATATATATATAT